>NW_028225185.1:10855191-10874803 GCF_052327205.1 Somniosus microcephalus | reverse complement strand
GACAAGGGAACTAGATGTAATATTTCCAAATTTGCAGACGACACAAAGCTGGGTGAGCGTGTGTGCTGTGAGGAGGATGCCGAGAAACTACAGGATGATTTGGACAGGTTGGGTGATTGGGCAGAAGCATGGCAGATGCAATATAACGTGGATAAATGTGAGATTATCCACTTTGGTGTCAAAAACAGGAAGGCAGATTATTTTCTGAATGGCAATAGATTGGGAGAAGGGGAAGTGCAATGAGACCTGGGTGTCCTTGTGCACCAGTCGCTGAAGGCAAGCATGCAGGTGCAGCAGGCGGTTAAGAAAGCAAATGGTATGTTGGCCTTCATTGCGAGAGGGTTCGAGTACAGGAACAAGGATGTCTTGCTGCAGTTGTACAGGGCCTTGGTGAGACCACATCTTGAGTATTGTCTGCAGTTTTGGTCGCCTTATCTGAGGAAGGATGTTCTTGCCATGGAGGGAGTGCAGCGAAGATTCACCAGACTGATATCTGGGATGGCAGGAATGACGTATGAGGAGAGATTGGGTCGATTGGGCTTATACTCGCTGGAGTTTAGAAGAATGAGAGGGGATCTCATTGAAATTTATAAAATTCTGACAGGACTGGACAGACTAGATGCAGGAAGGATGTTCCCAATGGCGGGGGAGTCCAGAACCAGGGGTCACAGTCTAAGGATAAGGGGTAAGCCATTTAGGACAGAGATGAGGAGGAATTTCTTCACCCAGAGAGTGGTGAACCTGTGGAATTCTCTACCACAGAAGGCAGTTGAGGCCAATTCATTAAATATATTCAAGAAGGAGTTACATATATTTCTTAAGGCTAAAGGGATCAAGGGATATGGGGAGAAAGCAGGGACAGGGTACTGAATTTGGATGATCAGGCATGATCACATTGAATGGCGGAGCAGGCTCGAGGGGTCGAATGCCCTACTCCTGCTCCTATCTTCTATGTTAACTAGATTGGATGGGGTGGGGGTTTCCGTTCCGTTCCTGATCGCTGTGCGGTGACTCCTGCTGGCATTGGCCGAGCTGAATAGAGGTCCACTCCGGTCAAATTGCCCGTCGAGGCTCCATTGTCCACTGATCACAGGTGTAGAATGGTGGCTTGTCCAAGGGTTGCTGGCAGCTATAGGAACGTAGCCCAACCGTCGCCAGCACCTTCAGGAGGCGGGGGTGGGGGGGTGGGAAAGGGGGAAAACTCACAATGATGTGATATTAAAACCAGTACATACACGGATACTCGCTCGGTGGCGAGACGATATTTATCCGGCGAGATCAGCCACGCAGGACCGTGAAGGTCACACGTTCTCTCACTAGTCTGTGCCAAGTTGAGTGATCTCAACAGAGGCACCCGCTAGACCGAGAATCCTCATCTCCCCCCACCGAACGCTGTTCCAGGGATCGTTACGGGGAAGTGTGGATGCCATTCAGGGTTGGGGGCGGAGTAACCCGCCGACACGGTTTTAGGCTTAATCACTTGGACGAGGTGTCAGAGGAGCCAAGGAGCCACATTGGTGTCCATACTTAAGAAGACATACTTGCTCTCGAGTCAGTACAAAGAAGGTTCACTCGGTTAATCCCGGGGATGAGGGGGTGGACATATGAGGAGAGGTTGAGTAGACTGGGACTCTACTCATTGGAGTTCAGAAGAATGAGAGGCGATCTTATTGAAACATATAAGATTGTGAAGGGGCTTGATCGGGTGGATGCAGTGAGGATGTTCCCAATGATGGGTGAAACTAGAACTAGGGGGCATAATCTTAGAATAAGGGGCTGCTCTTTCAAAGCTGAGATGAGGAGAAACTTCTTCACTCAGAGGGTGGTAGGTTTGTGGAATTTGCTGCCCCAGAAAGCTGTGGAAGCTACATCATTAAATAAATTTAAAACAGAAATGGATAGTTTCCTAGAAGTAAAGGGAATTAAGGGTTACGGGGAGCGGGCAGGAAATTGGACATGAGTCTAGGTTCGGAATGGTCATGGCCCTGTGGGTAACGGAGCGGGCCCAGGGGCCGTGTAGCCTGGTTCTGCTCCTACTGTGTTCTAATTCTGTGTTAGATTTCAGGAGATGGTTTTATTCCTGTTCCTGGCTGGGGTGGAGATCGCCTTTTACAGAAGTTAAGTACTGTAGAAAATATAGGGACAGAGTGATCTCCTGGACGAGTTTCGATCGCCTAGATGGGTCGGAGAGGAATTTCCCAGATTTTTTCTCCCAAATTGGCCATTGAGTTTTTTTTTAAATCTGGTTTTTCATCTCTCTCGGGAGATCACATGGGTTCGGGTGGGATGGAGAGTGATAGAAGATTTTGAGGTTAGAATCAGATCAGCCATGATCTTATTGAATGGTGGAGCAGGCTCGAGGGGCCGATTGGCCTACTCCTACTCCTACTCCTGCTCCTATTTCTTATGCTTATCCCAGCCAGCCTCGGTGCCTTTGGAAGAGGGAAGAAAACAGGGTTAAGGAAAAATCCAAGTGCCAACTATACAGATGACCAAGTGGATATTTTACCCCATACGATTAACTCAAATCATTAAAACATGCACTGTAGGAAACCAACCAGGTTTTCGAGACTTAAACCACGAGGACCCCGTCTCCCGAGTAATGTCTGTTTTGAGGCACACCCATGCTCACCAGAGAACGGTTTGGAACTGAATACTTACGACTCCGTCACCTCAGCACGCTCCTCGGTGCGCTCCAGGTCACCCTCAATGATCACCAGCTTACGGGCAACCTGCAGGGGAGGGGGGGGGGGGGGGGGGGGGGGGAAAAGGGATGGTTTGCAAGTCGAGGGCAGTTAGTCCCCATTTCCAAGTCGTGCTCTATCCGTATTTTACACAACACTTTGAGTATATTATTTACGAGGAGCTGGTCGGAGTTTTCCCTCCCCGCACTGCAGGCTGAAGAGCTATAATGGGAGGCTGCAACTGCAGCCGGACAAGGTTACACAGCAGTTGCATTATTAACGTGGACTTAAGAATTTATACTGGAAGTGCGCACAGACACAAGGGGGGCGCGGCGGGAGACAGTTTTAACCCAACCCCAATTTTACGCTCCGTTGAAGGTGTAAAACGGGCATCCCACCCGATCCCGTGGGCATCATACTTGGCGAATTAGGTTAAAATTACCACCCCCATAATGTTTAAAATATTACAGATGGTCGCGTACGTTTGGCCCATCAGTCGTTGCACTTTGTTACAGATTTAAAACAATCTTAAAAGAAGAAATGCTGGGCGGTTCTGACCACAGCCTGAATCTTACAAACCATCTTCTCATCTGTACGATCCCATCACCAATTAAACTCTGACGGACCCGAGGCCGTGTTTACTTAGAATTAGGCTTTGCTGCCCCATTCCCGCTGCACAGCACACATCGTGCACTACATGTATTAAGGCCCCAGCCTGCATATCCCATTGAACCCCCCAGCGTTCTCTCACTTCACCTCTTCATACTTGCGGTCGGCCTCCTCCGCGATGTGCTTGGCTTCTTTTAGCTGGATCTCCTGCAGTTCCATCTTCTCCTCATCCTTCAGGGCCCTGTTCTCAATCACCTTCATTCCTCTGGCAAGTTAAGAACAAGCCTCCAGTCAGCGACGATAACAACTTGCGCCTTTAAACGTAGTAAAACGTCCCAAGGACCTTCACAGGAGCGATTATCAAGCAACATTTGACACCGAGCCACATAAGGAGGTATCAGGGCAGAAAGAGGCAGGTTTTAAGGAGCGTCTAAAAAAGGGAAGAGCGAGGCGGAGAGGTTTAGGGAGGGAATACCGGAGCTTGGGGACTAGGCAGCTAGGACCCCAGCTATTCACAATATATATTAATGATCTAGACGAGGGAACTAGATGTAATATCTCCAAGTTTGCAGACGACACAAAGCTAGGTGTGTGCTGTGAGGAGGATGCAGAGAACCTCCAGGATGATTTGGACAGGTTGGGTGATTGGGCAGATGCATGGCAGATGCAGTATAATGTGGATAAATGCGAGGTTATCCACTTTGGTGGCAAAAACAGGAAGGCAGATTATTATCTGAACGGCAATAGATTGGGAGAAGGGGAAGTGCAACGAGACCTGGGTGTCCTTGTGCACCAGTCGCTGAAGGTAAGCATGCAGGTGCAGCAGGCGGTTAAGAAGGCAAATGGTATGTTGGCCTTAGTAGCGAGAGGATTCGAGTACAGGAACAAGGATGTCTTGCTGCAGTTGTACAGGGCCTTGGTGAGACCACACCTTGAGTACTGTGTGCAGGTTTGGTCGCCTTACCTGAGGAAGGATGTTCTTGCCATGGAGGGAGTGCAGCGAAGATTCACCAGACTGATACCTGGGATGGCAGGAATGACGTATGAGGAGAGATTGGGTCGATTAGGCTTATATTCGCTAGAGTTTAAGAATCAGAGGGGATCTCATTGAAACTTATAAAATTCTAACAGGACTAGACAGACTAGATGCAGGAAGGATGTTCCCGATGGCGGGGGAGTCCAGAACCAGGGGTCACAGTCTAAGGATAAGGGGTAAGCCATTTAGGACAGAGATGAGGAGGAATTTCTTCACCCAGAGAGTGGTGAACCTGTGGAATTCTCTACCACACAAGGCAGTTGAGGCCAATTCATTAAATATATTCAAGAAGGAGTTAGATATATTTCTTAAGGCTAAAGGAATCAAGGGATATGGGGAGAAGGCAGGGACAGGGTACTGAATTTGGATGATCAGCCATGATCTCATTAAATGGCGGAACAGGCTCGAAGGGCCGAGTGGCCTACTCCTGCTCCTATCTTCTATGTTTCTATGAAGGCACGGCCGCCAATGGTGGAGCGATGGAAATCGGGGGATACTCAAGAGGCCAGAATTGGCGGAGCGCAGAGATCTTGGAGGGTTGTGGGGCTGGAGGAGGTTACAGAGATGGGGAGAGGGGGCGAGGGCCATGGAGGGATTTGAACACAAGGATGAGAAGTTTCAAATCGAGGCGATGCCGGACCGGGAGCCAGTGCAGGGCGTAACAGGGTGATCTGAACGCATGCAGTTACGTTCGCCTACCCGACGCCAGACTCCCCAGAATAGGAGCGTTCGAGCTAAGCCATCCGTGACCAGGAAGATCCCAGGTTCAGTGCGAGAGTTAGCAGCTATCAAACTGATGTAGTGGGAGGGACATAACTGGCCATGATGCCCCCTAAGCTCTGGGGGAGAAGCGAACGGGAAGGTGGGGGGGGGGGGGGGGAATCATTTGAGAGTTCCTGCTCCCGATCCCTACTGAGCAACTCAAGCTGGACACAGCACACGTGGGGACAAGGTGTCCACTGTGATTGCCTTGGTGGTTCAATAGCCAGCTACTCACACACGAACAACGACCACTTTGGAGAGAGAATACTAGGAGTCTGTGGAACCAAAACCCAACCCAATTCAGCGCATCTGATGGGCGAGGGGTTTAATAATATTCTACGCTGTAAAAAGCAGGCGATAGCGGGATCCTTGATGCCAATACTTGATGTGGCCGTACTGCCGATGGGATGTGTTAATGGGGACGTGCTCGCAAAGCTTTTCTGCACAAGGCCAGAAATTTGCCATTTGTGCATATTTTTAAACTTCTGAGTCAGAAGGTTGTGGGTTCGAGCCCCACTCCAGAGACTTCAGCACAAAAAAAATCCAGGCTGACACTCCCAGTGCGGTACTGAGGGAGCGCCGCACTGTCGGAGGGGCAGTACTGAGGGAGCGCCGCACTGTCGGAGGGGCGGTACTGAGGGAGCGCCGCACTGTCGGAGGGGCAGTACTGAGGGAGCGCCGCACTGTCGGAGGGGCGGTACTGAGGGAGCGCCGCACTGTCGGAGGGGCGGTACTGAGGGAGCGCCGCACTGTCGGAGGGGCGGTACTGAGGGAGCGCCGCACTGTCGGAGGGGCAGTACTGAGGGAGCGCCGCACTGTCGGAGGGGCGGTACTGAGGGAGCGCCGCACTGTCGGAGGGGCGGTACTGAGGGAGCGCCGCACTGTCGGAGGGGCAGTACTGAGGGTGCGCCGCACTGTCGGAGGGGCGGTACTGAGGGAGCGCCGCACTGTCGGAGGGGCGGTACTGAGGGAGCGCCGCACTGTCGGAGGGGCGGTACTGAGGGAGCGCCGCACTGTCGGAGGGGCGGTGCTGAGGGAGCGCCGCACTGTCGGAGGGGCGGTGCTGAGGGAGCGCCGCACTGTCGGAGGGGCGGTGCTGAGGGAGCGCCGCACTGTCGGAGGGGCGGTGCTGAGGGAGCGCCGCACTGTCGGAGGGGCAGTGCTGGGGGAGCGCCGCACTGTCGGAGGGGCGGTACTGAGAGAGCGCCGCACTGTCGGAGGGGCGGTGCTGAGGGAGCGCCGCACTGTCGGAGGGGCAGTGCTGGGGGAGCGCCGCACTGTCGGATGAGACGTTAAACCGAGGCTCCGTCTGCCCTCTCAGGTGGACGTAAAAGATCCCACGGCCACTATTGGAAGAGGAGCAGGGGGAGTTCTCCCCGGTGTCCTGTGCAATATTTATCCCTCAACCAACATTGCTAAAAGCAGATTAATCACATTGCCGTTTGTGGGAGCTTGCTGTGCTCAAACTGGTTGCCACTGCTGCCGACAAAGCAGCAGCAGCTGTGAAGCGCTTTGAGACATCCTGTTTACAGACAAATAAGTACTTTTGAAATGTATTCATTGTTGCAATATCGCTGTAGCGCTCTCAGGCCACCCTGATTGCAATCGGCTAACTCAGTTATTCAGCAACTGATTGTGTGCAACACCACGGGCAACGTACTAATGTGCGTATTAGGAAAAAAGAACTTGCATTTCTCCAGCGCCTTTCACGACCACCGGACGTCCCAAAGCGCTTTACAGCCAATAAAGTACTTTTTGAAGTGTGGTCACTGTTATAAATGTAGGAAACGCGGCAGCCAATTGCACACAGCAAGCTCCCACAAACAGCAATGTGATAATGACCAGATCATTTCCTACAATTCAAGAGAAATGCAGTGGCAATCACAACCTTAGAACAGTTCAATGTTGTTATCACTGGGATTTCAGGAGAAGTGTAATAGTGAGAGTGACTCGAGCAGTGAGGAAAAAGCCAGCAGTTCAGTTATAGACTCATCTGGGATATACAGGAAACTTCCGATTTACCGGCACCTAAATAACCGGAAATCTCGGTTAACCGGCAAAATTCAGGAGTAGGTTCAGGTAAGTTTTATTACTTGCCTTCCTCCATCTGTTGCTGTGCAAGGGTGTGGCTGCAGCTGTTGCTAAGCTACAGAGACGCTTGGAACTTGTGGCCATTGTTCTGAACCTGTTGCTAAGCAACAGGGTTTGTTGCTTTATACGGAGCTCTCAGCTCTCCGTATCTTTTACTGTAGCTTTCGGTTATCCGGAATTTTTGATGAACCGGCACTACGTCGGACCCGGATAAAAAAAAGTTTCCTGTACATGCCTCAGGGAAGGTTCACTAGATTGATTCCTGGGATGAGAGATTGTGTAGAATGGGCCTATACTCTCTGGAGTTTAGAAGAATGAGAGGTGATTCTGAGGGGGATTGACAGGGTAGATGCGGAGAGGCTGTTTCCCC
The DNA here is from genome assembly GCF_052327205.1 of Somniosus microcephalus. Classification (NCBI taxonomy): domain Eukaryota; kingdom Metazoa; phylum Chordata; class Chondrichthyes; order Squaliformes; family Somniosidae; genus Somniosus; species Somniosus microcephalus. Next base: position 10,867,251 of record NW_028225185.1, on the reverse strand, counting down.
CTGGCTGGAGAGTCTAGAACCAGGGGGTCACAGTCTCAGGATAAGGGGTCGGCCATTGAGGACTGAGATGAGGAGGAATTTCTTCACTCAGAGGGCGGTGAATCTTTGGAATTCTCTGCCCCAGAGGGCTGTGGAGGCTCAGTCGTTGAGTATATTCAAGGCTGAGATCCAGAGATTTTTGGACTCTCGGAGAATCGAGGGATCTGGAGATCGGGCGGGAAAGTGGAGTTGAGGTCGAAGATCAGCCGTGATCTTATTGAATGGCGGAGCAGGCCCGAGGGGCCGTGTGGCCGACTCCTGCTCCTAACTCTTATGTTCGTAGGTTTTCTCTGCGTTTTTCCGGAGCACGCGCAGCGACGTCATCTGATGGCCCCCGACACATGCGCAGAAAAAGGTGGCGTCGTCCCTTGAACCGATGTCTGCGCACGGTGCCGCCAATCACGCCGTTTTGGATTCTGCCTTCCCAAACTGCTGGGTTGCGTCTGGAGAGGGAACCTTTTTGAGCTGGGTCACACTTGGGGGGGGCGGGGGATGACGTGCTGGTCTCTTCTCTTAGGCAGTCCCTCGGGAACCGAGGATGATTTGCTTCCACATTAAAAACGAGTTCGCAGTTGAACGACGAGTCCAATGCGGGACCTGCAGTCTCTGTCACAGGAGGGGCAGACGGTGGTTGCTGCCTTTCCAGAGGAAGGTGTAGCCACCGCCTTGCTCCTTGAGCTGGCCTTCCCCTGCCCGCCGGGTCTCACTTAGGGCGGCGATGTCAATTGTCAAAACGTCTGAGCTCCTGGGCAACGATAGCAGTACGGCGTTCCGGTCTGTCACTGTTGGGGTTGTCCACGAGGGTCCCGACGTTCCAGGTCCCGAACTTCATTTGAAAGGGTGGAAGATGCCTGTGCGTGGATTCTTTTAACGTGGGGTGGCCGTTGCACGGCAGCTACCACACGGGCTTGACAGAGCAAGGTCTTGGTCCAATGGTAAGGGGGATCTAAGATGATTGGAGACCAGGCTCTGCTACAACGGCCTAGCACACACACAAACATACTGCTGCTGTCCTCCTCCCCGCAGGTCCTCTCTGCCTGGGTTTCGTAGGATGCATCGTGCTGGCGGGTACAGGTCTGCCACTGGGAGGGGCGGGACCAGAGTAAAGGGCATCGCGTCTGGAGGTGCGTCAGACGTCAAGTGTGATTTCTCCTCTAGGGGATTGTTAACAACACAATCAACGGGTCCAGTGACAACACTGACTGTCACATTAATAAATCAGGACAATGCTTTACTTGTCAGCTCCACGGTGCGAGTGGTACGAACTGATTACAGCAGACTGGGTACGGCCCGAGATCGTTAATGACACAAAGGGCTTAGCACTACAGTGAATCTATCACATTAAAACATTTTAGGAATGCTTCAAGATGGCCTAGGTAACGGTGACTGTAGTGTCGCTCTGGTCACCCCCTACTGATATCAAGTAACTCGGTGCAAACCAGGGACCATACCTAGGATGTCCATGGTCCGTGCGGTCCACCACTACATAGCGCAGAAGATCAGATATTGTTCCTTACTGTACAGCAACAAAATTACATCGAGTTTACAGCACAGACACAGGCCATTCAGCCCGACTGGTCCGTGCCGGTGTTTAACATAAGAAATAAGAGCAGGAGTTGGCCGGTCGGTCCCCTCGAGCCTGCTCCGGCTGATCATCGACCTCAACTCCACTTTCCCGCCCAATCCCCCTATCCCTCGGTTCCCCGAGAGTCCAAAAATCTCTCGATCTCAGCCTTGAATATACTCAACGACTGAGCCTCCACAGCCCTCTGGGGCAGAGAATTCCAAAGATTCACCGCCCTCTGAGTGAAGAAATTCCTCCTCATCTCAGTCCTCAATGGCCGACCCCTTATCCTGAGACTGTGACCCCTGGTTCTAGACTCTCCAGCCAGGGGGGAACCAGCCTCTCAGCATCTACCCTGTCAATCCCCCTCAGAATCTTGTACGTTTCAATGAGATCACCTCTCATTCTTCTAAACTCGGTGTGGAGATGCTGTTGGACTATAACCTGGTGTTGTGTGATTTCTTACATCTTCTAAACTCCAGAGAGTATCGGCCCATTCTACTCAATCTCTCCTCATAGGACAACCCTCTCACCCCAGGAACCAATCTAGTGAACCTTCGTTGCACCGCCTCCAAGGCAAGTATATCCTTCCTTAGATAAGGAGACCAAAACTGTGCACAGTACTCCAGGTGTGGTCTCACCAAGGCCCTGTACAATTGGAGCAAGACTTCCTCACTCTTATACTCCAACCCCCTTGCAATAAAGGCCAACATGCCATTTGCCTCCCTTTAAGCTCCACCCGATCTTCCTCCACCCTACCAGCATACCCTTCTATTCCTTTTTGCCTCATGTGTTAATCTAGCTTCTTGTTAAATGCATCGATACTATTCGCCTCAGCCACTCTCTGCGGTAGCGAGTTGCACACCCTAGGCACTCCCTGGGTGACAAAGTTAGAAACACCTTCGAAAAACAGTTCCTCCTTCGGCCTCACCTCTCGCTCTCGTCCGCCGCCTTCTCGGCCTCTTCCAGTTTCTGCAGGGCGGTGGCCAGACGCTCCTGGGCACGATCCAACTCCTCCTCAACCAGCTGGATGCGGCGGTTCAGGGAGGCCACCTCCGCCTCGGCCTAGGGAAAAGAAATGCAGCCGAGTGAGAGACGGTGGGGGGGGCCGCGTACACACCGGGCCTTACCGGCGACCGACGCCGCCAGAAGGCAGGACATCGGGAGCGAGAAACCCTCGCCTGGCCTGTCAGTCCGTCCCATCCGGAGCCCGTGTCTGATAATTCTGTCGTGGGCTGCTCAGCTACCACCTTCACACACAAACACACGTTGATTCCCTCCGACATTACAAGTGTCCGGGGGCCAATATTTATGCCTCAAATCAACGTCACTAAAACAGATGATCACATTGCTGTTTGTGGGAGCTTGCTGTGCGCAAATTGCCCGCCGTGTTTCCTAAATTGCAACAGTGATCACACTTCAGAGGTACTTCTGGCTGTAAAGCGCTTTGGGACATCCTGAGGTGGTGACAGGCGCTATAGAAATGCAAGTCTGTCTTGACTTTAGGGACAGCATGTTCCTATCTTAACCTCCCCAGAGGGGTGGGGAACAGAGGAAGCCAGCAGTGTTATTAAGCATCTCTCAATCCCCCTTTCTCAACAGGTCCCCTAACTGACCCACAATCAAGTCCCTTCGCCGGGAATTTATTCTGTAGATCCTGTTTGTACCACAGTTTACGAGGGTTCACCGGACCGATTCCTGGGATGGGGGGGGAAGATTGTCCCACGAGGACAGATCGAGTAGACTAGGCCTATATTCCCTAGAATTGAGAAGAACGAGAGGTGATCTCATTGAAACATATTCTTACAGGGCTCGACAGGGTAGATGCGGAGAGACGGTTCACGAGGTTGATTCCTGGGATGAAGGGGTTGTCTTTTGAGGAAAGGTTGAGCAGGTTGGGCCGATACTCATTGGAGTTTAGAAGAATGAGAGGTGATCTTATTGAAACATATAAGATACTGAGGGGGCTCGACAGGGTAGATGCGGAGAGGATGTTTCCCCTCGTGGGGGAATCTAGAACTCGGGGGCACAGTTTCAGAATAAAGGGTCGCCCTTTTAAATCGGAGATGAGGAGGAATTTCTTCTCTCAGAGGGTCGTGAATCTGTGGAATTCTCGGCCCCAGAGAGCTGTGGAGGCTGGGTCATTGAATATATTTAAGGTGGAGATGGACAGACTTCTGAACGATAAGGGAGTCGAGGGTTATGGGGAGCGGGCAGGGGAGTGGAGTTGAGGCCAAGATCAGATCAGCCGCGATCTTATTGAATGGCGGAGCAGGCTCGAGGGGCCGAATGGCCGACTCCTGCTCCTACATCTGGCAGGATAAGGGGTCGGCCATTGAGGACTGAGATGAGGAGGAATTTCTTCACTCAGAGGGCGGTGAATCTTTGGAATTCTCTGCCCCAGAGGGCTGTGGAGGCTCAGTCGTTCAGTGTATTCAAGGCTGAGATCGAGAGATTTTTGGACTCTGGGGGAAATGGAGGGATTGCACAACTAGTGCTGGTTAATTCATCTGATTGCTATTTGTGGGACCTTGCTGTACACAGGGTGGCTGTCAGGTCTGCCTATAACAGTCACTACACTTTGAAAGTAACTTTGCAGCACCACGGGACATGCAGCGGACATGATAAAGAACAAAGGGACTTGCATTTAGATAGTGCCTTTCCCCACCTCAGGACGTCCCAAAACGCTTTATATCCAATGACGTACCTTTGAGGTGTGCTCACTGCTGTAATGCAGGAAACACGGCAGCCAATTTGTGCACAGCAAGCTCCCACAAACAGCAATGACATAATGACAAAATAATCTGTCTTTTAGTGATATTGGTGGCGGGAGAACTCCCCCCTGCTCTTCTTCAAAATAGTGGCTGTGGGATCTTTTACATCCAGCTGAGAGGGCAGACGGGGCCTCGGTTTAGTGTCGCATCCGAAAGACGGCACCTCTGACAATGCAGAGCTCCCTCAGTACCGCCCCTCCGACAGTGCGGCGCTCCCTCAGTACCGCCCCCCTCCGACAGTGCGGCGCTCCCTCAGTACCGCCCCCTCCGACAGTGCGGCGCTCCCTCAGTACCGCCCCTCCGACAGTGCGGCGCTCCCTCAGTACCGCCCCTCCGACAGTGCGGCGCTCCCTCAGTACCGCCCCTCCGACAGTGCGGCGCTCCCTCAGTACCGCCCCTCCGACAGTGCGGCGCTCCCTCAGTACCGCCCCTCCGACAGTGCGGCGCTCCCTCAGTACCGCCCCTCCGACAGTGCGGCGCTCCCTCAGTACCGCCCCTCCGACAGTGCGGCGCTCCCTCAGTACCGCCCCTCCGACAGTGCGGCGCTCCCTCAGTACCGCCCCTCCAACAGTGCGGCGCTCCCTCAGTACCGCCCCTCCGACAGTGCAGCGCTCCCTCAGTACTGCCCCTCCGACAGTGCGGCGCTCCCTCAGTACTGCCCCTCCGACAGTGCAGCGCTCCCTCAGTACTGCACTGAAGTGTCAGCCCAGATTTTTTGCTCAAGTCTCTGGAGTAGGGGTCGAACCCACAACCTTCTGACGCAGGGGCGAGAGTGCTGCCCACTGAGCCACAGCTAACTCTTCGGCCAGTTATTCAGCCGTTCTTTTATGGGTCCCTCCACCTCTCTTAGTACTTGGATACAGAGGCCATAAATTTCAGGAAACAAATTCTGTAATTGATGGGAATCATCAGCCAGGAGGAGATATATTAAATTAGTTCCAAAAAATAACACTGATAATGTGCCATATAAATGTAATTTCTTTCAACAACAACCTGCATTTATGCAGCATCTTTAATGTAGTAAAACGTCCCAGGGCGCTTCACAGGAGCGATTATGAAACAGAATTTGACACCGAGCCACATAAGGAGATATTAGGGCAGGTGACCAAAAGCTTGGTCAAAGAGGTCGGTTTTAAGGAGCGTCTTAAAGGAGGAGAGAGAGACGGAGAGGTTTAGGGAGGGAATTCCAGAGCTCGGGCCCCAGGCGGCTGAAGGCACGGCCGCCAATGGTGGAGCGATGGAAATCGGGGGATGCGCAAGAGGGCAGAATTGGAGGAGCGCAGAGATCTCGGTGGGTTGTGGGACTGGGGGAGGTTACAGAGATAGGGAGGCGGGAAGCCATGGAGGGATTTAACCACGGGCTAGGTACCAGTGACAGCAGACACCCCAGCAAGGGGCAGCATCAGCAGGAGGAGATAGAAACATAGAAAAATCGGAGCAGGAGTCGGCCATTCGGCCCTTCGAGCCTGCTCCGCCATTCAATAGGATCACGGCTGATCCTCTATCTCAATACCACATTCCCGCTCTCTCCCCATACCCCTTGATGCCTTTTGTGTCTAGAAATCTATCGATCTCCTTCTTAAATATATTCAGTGACTTGGCCTCCACAGCCTTCTGTGGTAGAGAATTCCACAGGTTCACCACCCTCTGAGTGAAGACATTTCTCCTCATCTCAGTCCTAAATGTCCTACCCCGTATCCTGAGACTGTGACCCCTCGTTCTAGACCCCCCCCAGCCAGGGGAAACATCCTCCCTGCATCCAGGCTGTCTAGCCCGGTCAGAATTTTATACGTTTCAATGAGATCCCCTCTCATTCTTCTAAACTCTAGTGAATACAGGCCTAGTCGACCCAATCTCTCCTCATACGACAGTCCTGCCATCCCAGGAATCAGTCTGGTGAACCTTCGCTGCACTCCCTCTATGGCAAGTATATCCTTTCTTAGGTAAGGAGACCAAAACTGCGCACAGTACTCCAGGTGTGGTCTCACCAAGGCCCTGTATAACTGTAGTAAGACATCCTTGCTCCTGTACTCAAATCCTCTTGCAATGAAGGCCAACATACCATTTGCCTTCCTAACTGCTTGCTGCACCTGCATGTTTGCTTTCAGTGACTGGTGTACAAAGGATAAACCTCAAGCAAAAAAGAACTATGCTCTCAACAGGGCAGGACTGCTTTGAGTTTTAAAAATCAAAAAAAAGCACCTGACATTTAGTGAGCATACTGGTGGTGGAAGCACGTTATTTTAGCAACTCACTCGCCAGCAGAGTAAGACAAGCCGCCCCTATGAATGGCTGCACGTTCAGGAAGGAAGCAGCCGCCCACATTCAATGGCCTTACCACACCCTGCCAGCGCCTACGGTTAAGACCAACCGCGACAGTGCGACGTGTACCAGCCAGGAAGGGGGTTTAGAAAACGAGCGAAAGACAAAGAGGTCACTGGGGAACTAGTTGAGCCTCATTCACCGACTCCTGGCTCGGGCTGTGGGGCTTCACGCAGAAGTGGTGCCCGGCAGCCGCAGAATAAGATCTAATTCTCGTTTGTTCAGCTAACAATGCTGCCAGTCTTGTGGCAGAGTAGCTGCCGGTCTGAGGGGACAGGCTGTACCATGCCCAGGTTGGCTGGGTCAGACACCAAACTTAAATAAATAGTGAGATTTCATCTCTTGTCACCATGGCTTATCCGCACCTGCAGTACTCAATTGCAAGGACCAGGTGGGTCCCAGATTGGATGTCTAATCTACGGCTCATTCCACCGTGGGTTTGGGGCGGGGGGAGGAGGGGGGGGTGATGGGCGAGGTGCGACAATTAGCGTTAGTGCTGCCAGGTTGAAGGAGGAAACAAACAGCCAGGATTCATGATCACTAGCCAGTGACCCCTGCTGGGACATGTTCCGAGGGCAAGATCAGGCTGTGATGGCGCACCTGTGTGGGGGAATGGGTGTGGAGAGAGAGAGAGAGAGAGGGGCCGAGAGAGAGAGAGACAGAGAGAGACAGAGAGAGAGAGAGAGACACAGAGACAGAGACAGAGAGACAGAGACAGAGAGACAGAGAGACCGAGAGAGAGAGGGACAGAGAGAGAGGGACAGAGAGAGAGAGGGACAGAGAGAGAGGGAGGGACAGAGAGAGAGAGAGGGACAGAGAGAGAGAGAGGGACAGAGAGAGAGAGAGGGACAGAGAGAGAGGGACAGAGAGAGAGAGAGGGACAGAGAGAGAGAGAGGGACAGAGAGAGAGAGAGAGGGACAGAGAGAGAGAGAGGGACAGAGAGAGAGAGAGGGACAGAGAGAGAGAGAGGGACAGAGAGAGAGAGAGGGACAGAGAGAGAGAGAGGGACAGAGAGAGAGAGAGGGACAGAGAGAGAGCGAGAGACAGAGAGAGAGAGAGAGATCAATGTCTGGCCGGCGAGGTTGAAACAGAAATGCATTTCCTCCTAAAATGCGAAAAATTCAACACATCAAGAAACATATTATTCAACAAGCTAAGCCAAACAACCACAGATTTCAAGGAATTGGATGACCTGTCAAAATTGAGATTAGTCCTGGGAGAAGGAGACAGACCATACCTTGGGGCCAAATATGTAACAACATGTCACAACCTGAGGACTGTTTAAAAGTAAGACTGTTTAAAATTAATATTGTTTAAAAGTAATATTGTATGTACCCAACAAATGTCAAATCGATTGACACCTACAGAATGTTGGAAAACTGTACCTTTTTGATATGTAAGCTTTGGCAATATGGTTCTCTGTAAACTTTCATGCCAATAAAGCATTTGAATTGAATTGAATTGACAGAGAGAGAGAGAGACAGAGAGAGAGAGAGAGAGAGAGAGACAGAGAGAGAGAGAGAACTGTACCTTTTTGCTATGTAAGCTTTGGCAATATGGTTCTCTGTAAACTTTCATGCCAATAAAGCATTTGAACTGAACTGAACTGAACTGAGAGAGAGAGAGACAGAGAGAGAGACAGAGAGAGAGACAGAGAGAGAGAGAGAGACAGACAGAGAGAGAGAGAGACAGACAGAGAGACAGAGAGAGAGAGAGAGAGACAGAGAGAGAGAGACAGAGAGAGAGAGACAGAGAGAGAGAGACAGAGAGAGAGAGACAGAGAGAGAGAGAGAGAGACAGAGAGACAGAGACAGAGAGAGAGAGACAGAGAGAGAGAGAGAGGAGACAGAGAGAGAGACAGACAGAGAGGAGACAGAGAGAGAGACAGAGAGAGAGACAGAGAGAGAGAGAGACAGAGAGAGAGAGAGAGACAGAGAGAGAGAGAGAGACAGAGAGAGAGAGAGACAGAGAGAGAGACAGAGAGAGAGAGACAGAGAGAGAGAGACAGAGAGAGAGAGACAGAGGAGAGAGAGACAGAGAGAGAGAGAGAGACAGAGACAGAGAGAGACAGAGAGAGAGAGAGACAGAGAGAGAGAGAGACAGAGAGAGAGAGAGACAGAGAGAGAGAGAGACAGAGAGAGAGACAGAGAGAGAGAGACAGAGACACACAGAGAGAGAGTTGCATTTCTACAGCACCTTTCATGACCACCGGACGTCTCAAAGCACTTTACAGCCAATGAAGTATTTTTGGAGTGTAGTAAATCAAGAGGCTAATATACCTCGGAAAAATACCCTTGTGGTAAATAAGTTAAAGCCAATGCTGGATCCAAAGCTCTATGCACTCAGCACAAGCTCCAGTCGGTCAGCTTGGCTCAGCAGAGGTAGCGCGCTCTCCTCTGAAGGCCACGAGTTCAAGCCCCGCGGCAGAACCTCAGCACATAGTCTCGGTTGACAGTCCGCTGCGGTACTGAGGGAGCGCCGCACTGTCCGAGGTGTCTTTCTTTGGGTTGAGACGTTAGACCAAGGCCCCGTCAGCCCTCTCGGGTGGACATAAAAGATTCCCACGGCCACTATTTGAAGAAGAGCAGGGGGGAGCTCTCCCCGGTGTCCTGGGGCCAATATTATTCCCTCAATCAACATCACTAAAAACAGATGATCTGGTCATTATCGCATTGTTGTTTGTGGGAGCTTGCTGTGCGCAACTTGACTGCTGCGTTTCCTATACTTCAGAGGCCTTTCATTGGCTGTAAAGCGCTTTGGGACATCCTTAGGTTGTGAAAGACGCTATAGAAATGCAAGTCTGTCTTTCTTTTCTCCACTGCCACCCTAACAGAGGCAAGCGATGAAAGGCCCGTATGGTACAGTCCGACACCACCCAGTCACCGAGGTCAGGGAGCTAACATCATAAGGTTTCATTCCACGGGAGGGAAAAACAACCATTTTCAGGCGTCCAGCTGCATCTCACTTCTGCTTCTTCCCCAGCCCCTCCCCACAAGTTCCAGTCTCACTTCCCCTCAGTCTCTTCCCTCTTTACTTTTGAAAGGTAGCGTTCAATACCGCAGCCAATTTACGCACAAGTTAATCTGTTTTTTTTGTTGTGTTGGTTGAGGGGGGGGAATATTGGCCGAGAGACTGGGAAAACTCCTTTGAATCGTGCCATGGGATCTTCTGGGCTCAACTGAACAGGCAACAAGGGCGTTAATTAACATCACATCCAAAAGACAGTACCCGCCCCCACCCCCCCCCCCCACCAACCTCTGGACTTGTGTCAGCCGTGGCGCACAGTGGGTAGCACTCTCGTCCCTGAGTCAGAAGGTTGTGGGTTCAAGTCCCACTCCAGAGACTTGAGCACAAAAATCCAGGCTGACACTCCCAGTGTGGCACTGAGGGAGCGCCGCGCCGTCGGAGGGGGCGGTACCGAGGGAGCGCCGCGCCGTCGGAGGGGCGGGTACCGAGGGAGCGCCGCGCCGTCGGAGGGGCGGTACCGAGGGAGCGCCGCGCCGTCGGAGGGGCGGTACCGAGGGAGCGCCGCGCCGTCGGAGGGGCGGGTACCGAGGGAGCGCCGCGCCGTCGGAGGGGCTGGTACCGAGGGAGCGCCGCGCCGTCGGAGGGGCGGTACCGAGGGAGCGCCGCGCCGTCGGAGGGGCGGGTACCGAGGGAGCGCCGCGCCGTCGGAGGGGCGGTACCGAGGGAGCGCCGCGCCGTCGGAGGGGCGGTACCGAGGGAGCGCCGCGCCGTCGGAGGGGCGGTACCGAGGGAGCGCCGCGCCGTCGGAGGGGCGGGTACCGAGGGAGCGCCGCGCCGTCGGAGGGGCGGGTACCGAGGGAGCGCCGCGCCGTCGGAGGGGCGGTACCGAGGGAGCGCCGCGCCGTCGGAGGGGCGGTACCGAGGGAGCGCCGCGCCGTCGGAGGGGCGGGTACCGAGGGAGCGCCGCGCCGTCGGAGGGGCGGTACCGAGGGAGCGCCGCGCCGTCGGAGGGGCGGTACCGAGGGAGCGCCGCGCCGTCGGAGGGGCGGTACCGAGGGGAGCGCCGCGCCGTCGGAGGGGCGGTACCGAGGGAGCGCCGCGCCGTCGGAGGGGCGGTACCGAGGGAGCGCCGCGCCGTCGGAGGGGCGGTACCGAGGGAGCGCCGCGCCGTCGGAGGGGCGGTACCGAGGGAGCGCCGCGCCGTCGGAGGGGCGGTACCGAGGGAGCGCCGCGCCGTCGGAGGGGCGGTACCGAGGGAGCGCCGCGCCGTCGGAGGGGCGGTACCGAGGGAGCGCCGCGCCGTCGGAGGGGCGGTTACCGAGGGAGCGCCGCGCCGTCGGAGGGGCGGTACCGAGGGAGCGCCGCGCCGTCGGAGGGGCCGTCTTTCAGATGAGGCGTTAAACCGAGTGACACGAATCTTGTCATTCATGTGGAAATGACTTATGAAATAATACTGGGCGGCCTGCTGGTGGCGCTGTCCAAGGAGAGTATAAATACTCGGGCACGGGCCCAGCTTGCTCAGGACATTCTTTAACAGGAACTAGTGAAGGACACAACTAGACCTCCATGTTGTAAAACAGTTGATTAAAGCTTTGTTTAACGTTTAGACCAAGTGCCTAGTAGTTTTCTTACATCACCGAGGCCCCGTCTGCTCTCTCAGGTGGACGTAAAAGATCCCACGGCCACTATTGGGAGAAGAGCAGGGGAAGTTCTCCCCGGTGTCCTGGGGCCAATATTTATCCCTCAATCAACATCACTAAAACAGATGATCTGGTCATTATCACATTGCTGTTTGTGGGAGCTTGCTGTGCGCAAATTGGCTGCCGCTTTTCCTACATTCCAACAGTGACCACACTTCAAAAAAAGTACTTTGTTGGCTGTAAAGCGCTTTGGGACGTCCTGAGGTGGTGAAAGGCGCAGGCACGATGGGCCGAATGGCCTCCTTCTGTGCTCGCTCATTCTAGAAATACAAGTACAGTCAAAGTGAAAGTCTATTTCCCCCCCACCCTTGCTTTTTCCAAACAGACTAGTTTCAAATCTGGTCACCACAGTATGTTAACAGCAGCCGGGGCCGTGCGTCCCTTCAACAGGCTGTTCTCAAAGCTCGGCCGTATCAAGGCACCTTCATTTTGCAGAGCGAGGCACACCAGCGCTGCCACCATTTCCTCATTACACAGGATCCATCTGCTTTTGCTCAACCTGCCTCGCGTACCACAAAGTGTCGTCGCAGAAACCTTACACACACACACAAAATAAAATGGCCTCTCACGCATCAGCCTCACACACTTAAATGCTTATCTTCACAGTATTTCCTTTTTTTACCAGAGTTTAAAAGAGGAAGGAAACACTGTGTTGAAAGCACGCCGCCATGATTGAGTAAAATAGTTTATAGC
>NW_028225185.1:10693334-10854691 GCF_052327205.1 Somniosus microcephalus | reverse complement strand
CTCAACGTTTGCAATTCTTTATCTTGGCCTGAGCAGTGACTAGGTACAGTAGCATAGTGGTCATGTTACTGGACTCGTAATCCAGAGGCCTGGACTAATGATCCGAAGACGTGAGTTCAAAATCCCACCACGGTAGCTGGGGAATTTAAATTCAATTAAATAAATCTGGAATAAAAAGCCAGTATCAGTAATGGTGAACACGAAACTACCGGATTGTCGTAAAAACCCATTGGGTTCACTAATGTCCTTTAGGGAAGGAAATCTACCGTCCTTACCCGGTCTGGCCGGGTATATGTGACTCCAGAAATCTATTGTCCTTACCTGGTCTGGCCTATATGTGACTCCAGAAATCTACTGTCCTTACCCGGTCTGGCCTATATGTGACTCCAGAAATCTACTGTCCTTACCTGGTCTGGCCGGGTATATGTGACTCCAGAAATCTACTGTCCTTACCCGGTCTGGCCTATATGTGACTCCAGAAATCTACTGTCCTTACCCGGTCTGGCCTATATGTGACTCCAGAAATCTACTGTCCTTACCCGGTCTGGCCGGGTATATGTGACTCCAGACCCACAGCGATGTGGTTGACTCTTAACTGCCCTCCGAAACAACCAAGCGAGCCACTCTGATGTATTCAAGAAGGCGGCTCACCACTGCCTTCTCCCGGGCAACTGGGACGGGCAATAAATGCCGGCCTCCCAGCGCCGCCCACATCCCACGAACGAATAATTCCCCAAAAAAAAGTTTCTCGAGGAAAAGTGACATCCCGCTGTGAACCTTTCCATTTTAACTTGCTTTTTGTTCAACTTGTGTAAGTTCTCGGGGCTCTAGGTCGACAGAGCTTATCGTGACTGTTTTCCCCTTTTTGTTTTGTATCCTGTGTTTTTTTTTGTGTGTTCCGATTCCTTTGCATGCTGTACATTACCAAATCATCCCACTTGACCCTTGACCCCCCTTGCACGTGCCTTGTGGACACTAACAGCACAATGCGGAAACTGGACGAGGAGCTTAGAAGCAGGGATCAGAACTTGAAAGCCTTAACTGCGTTAGAAGAAAAGGTACTGAACGTCTTGCCTTTGTTTTCGCACTTGTTTCAAATGAGTTTCCCTCACTCACTCCCAAGCTGCGGATAAACGAGAGAAACTGGGGATGCTTCATTTTGCTATGTGTAGCGCCATGAATATCCGCACCATTATTTCCGCGCGTCCAATTAATTTCACGCACTTGTTAAGACTTCTACGAATCTAAATATAAAAGTTTACGGGCGTGCCGGTTTGATATCTGCTTCGTTTGTTTTCTTGCCCCCTGTAATGAAATGTGTTTGTTCTTGCCTGTATTTGTTTTGCACTCATGTATATTACCCTCCCCCACACGGCGTATAGTTTCACTTCCTCTTTCCTGACTAACCTGGAATGTTCCAGGTCTTGGCTCTTGGCTCCACCCCTGACTTCTCTTACATAAAGATCCCAGGATCTTTATAACTCATTCCTGCGAGCCAGTCAGTGTGTTGAGATGTTAGCTCTGATCTTAGTGATTAAAAGCCAACTTGTTAAAAGTTTATAACTTCTAGTTTTGTGGTTATTGAAGGCACATCACCCCCGTTTGTTTTCTTGCCCCCGCTCTTAAAGCCAGAGGTGCGTAGAAATGCACAGAAGTTACAGCGCGGCCCAAGCGGTCCGTCTCGGCGTTTACGCACTGCCCGAGAAATTACTTCTAATCGCATTTACCTGCTCTGTTCCCATATCCCTTTCCTTCATTCGCTTAGCCGATCTAATCTCGAATGTTGACGTGTTTTCTGCCTTGGCCACTAACCCTGGTCACAGCCTCGCAACTCTCCCCCTCCCTCTCTCTCCCCCCCCCCCCTCCTCTCTCTCTCTCTCTCTCTCCCCCTCCTCCTCTCTCTTTCTCCCCCTCCTCTTCTCTCTCTCTCTCCCCCTCCTCTTCTCTCTCTCTCTCCCCCTCCTCTTTTCTCTCTCTCTCTCTCCCCCTCCTCCTCTCTCTTTCTCCCCCTCCTCTTCTCTCTCTCTCTCTCCCCCTCCTCTTCTCTCTCTCCCCCTCCTCCTCTCTCTTTCTCCCCCTCCTCTTCTCTCTCTCTCTCTCCCCCTCCTCTTCTCTCTCTCCCCCTCCTCCTCTCTCTTTCTCCCCCTCCTCTTCTCTCTCTCTCTCTCCCCCTCCTCTTCTCTCTCTCTCTCTCCCCCTCCTCTTCTCTCTCTCCCCCTCCTCTTCTCTCTCTCCCCCTCCTCTTCTCTCTCTCCCCCTCCTCTTCTCTCTCTCCCCCTCCTCTTCTCTCTCTCCCCCTCCTCTTCTCTCTCTCCCCCTCCTCTTCTCTCTCTCCCCCTCCTCTTCTCTCTCTCCCCCTCCTCTTCTCTCTCTCCCCCTCCTCTTCTCTCTCTCCCCCTCCTCTTCTCTCTCTCCCCCTCCTCTTCTCTCTCTCTCCCCCTCCGTCTCTCTCTCTCCCCCTCCGTCTCTCTCTCTCCCCCTCCGTCTCTCTCTCTCCCCCTCCGTCTCTCTCTCTCCCCCTCCGTCTCTCTCTCTCCCCCTCCGTCTCTCTCTCTCCCCCTCCGTCTCTCTCTCTCCCCCTCCGTCTCTCTCTCTCTCCCCCTCCGTCTCTCTCTCTCTCTCCCCCTCCGTCTCTCTCTCTCTCTCCCCCTCCGTCTCTCTCTCTCTCTCCCCCTCCGTCTCTCTCTCTCTCTCCCCCTCCGTCTCTCTCTCTCTCCCCCTCCGTCTCTCTCTCTCTCCCCCTCCGTCTCTCTCTCTCTCCCCCTCCGTCTCTCTCTCTCTCCCCCTCCGTCTCTCTCTCTCTCCCCCTCCGTCTCTCTCTCTCTCCCCCTCCGTCTCTCTCTCTCTCCCCCTCCGTCTCTCTCTCTCTCCCCCTCCGTCTCTCTCTCTCTCCCCCTCCGTCTCTCTCTCTCTCCCCCTCCGTCTCTCTCTCTCTCCCCCTCCGTCTCTCTCTCTCTCCCCCTCCGTCTCTCTCTCTCTCCCCCTCCGTCTCTCTCTCTCTCCCCCTCCGTCTCTCTCTCTCTCCCCCTCCGTCTCTCTCTCTCTCCCCCTCCGTCTCTCTCTCTCTCCCCCTCCGTCTCTCTCTCTCTCCCCCTCCGTCTCTCTCTCTCTCCCCCTCCGTCTCTCTCTCTCTCCCCCTCCGTCTCTCTCTCTCTCCCCCTCCGTCTCTCTCTCTCTCCCCCTCCGTCTCTCTCTCTCTCCCCCTCCGTCTCTCTCTCTCTCCCCCTCCGTCTCTCTCTCTCTCCCCCTCCGTCTCTCTCTCTCTCCCCCTCCGTCTCTCTCTCTCTCCCCCTCCGTCTCTCTCTCTCTCCCCCTCCGTCTCTCTCTCTCTCCCCCTCCGTCTCTCTCTCTCTCCCCCTCCGTCTCTCTCTCTCTCCCCCTCCGTCTCTCTCTCTCTCCCCCTCCGTCTCTCTCTCTCTCCCCCTCCGTCTCTCTCTCTCTCCCCCTCCGTCTCTCTCTCTCTCCCCCTCCGTCTCTCTCTCTCTCCCCCTCCGTCTCTCTCTCTCTCCCCCTCCGTCTCTCTCTCTCTCCCCCTCCGTCTCTCTCTCTCTCCCCCTCCGTCTCTCTCTCTCTCCCCCTCCGTCTCTCTCTCTCTCCCCCTCCGTCTCTCTCTCTCTCCCCCTCCGTCTCTCTCTCTCTCCCCCTCCGTCTCTCTCTCTCTCCCCCTCCGTCTCTCTCTCTCTCCCCCTCCGTCTCTCTCTCTCTCCCCCTCCGTCTCTCTCTCTCTCCCCCTCCGTCTCTCTCTCTCTCCCCCTCCGTCTCTCTCTCTCTCCCCCTCCGTCTCTCTCTCTCTCCCCCTCCGTCTCTCTCTCTCTCCCCCTCCGTCTCTCTCTCTCTCCCCCTCCGTCTCTCTCTCTCTCCCCCTCCGTCTCTCTCTCTCTCCCCCTCCGTCTCTCTCTCTCTCTCCCCCTCCGTCTCTCTCTCTCTCCCCCTCCGTCTCTCTCTCTCTCCCCTCCGTCTCTCTCTCTCTCCCCCTCCGTCTCTCTCTCTCTCTCCCCCTTCGTCTCTCTCTCTCTCCCCCTCCGTCTCTCTCTCTCTCTCCCCCTTCGTCTCTCTCTCTCTCCTCCTCTCTCTCTCTCTCTCTCTCTCTCTCTCTCCCTCTCTCCCCCTCCTCTCTCTCCCCCTCCTCTCTCTCTCCCCCTCCTCCTCTCTCTCTCCCCCTCCTCTCTCTCTCTCCCCCTCCTCCTCTCTCTCTCCCCCTCCTCCTCTCTCTCTCCCCCTCCTCCTCTCTCTCTCCCCCTCCTCCTCTCTCTCTCCCCCTCCTCCTCTCTCTCTCCCCCTCCTCCTCTCTCTCCCCCTCCTTCTCTCTCTCTCCCCCTCCTTCTCTCTCTCTCCCCCTCCTCCTCTCTCTCTCCCCCTCCTCCTCTCTCTCTCCCCCCTCCTCCTCTCTCTCTCCCCCTCCTCCTCTCTCTCCCCCCCTCCTCCTCTCTCTCCCCCCTCCTCCTCTCTCTCCCCCCTCCTCCTCTCTCTCCCCCCTCCTCCTCTCTCTCCCCCCTCCTCCTCTCTCTCCCCCCCTCCTCCTCTCTCTCCCCCCTCCTCCTCTCTCTCTCTCTCTCCCCCTCCTCCTCTCTCTCTCCCCCTCCTCCTCTCTCTCTCTCCCCCTCCTCCTCTCTCTCTCCCCCTCCTTCTCTCTCTCTCCCCCACCTTCTCTCTCTCTCCCCCTCCTTCTCTCTCTCTCCCCCTCCTTCTCTCTCTCTCCCCCTCCTTCTCTCTCTCTCCCCCTCCTTCTCTCTCTCTCCCCCTCCTTCTCTCTCTCTCCCCCTCCTTCTCTCTCTCTCCCCCTCCTTCTCTCTCTCTCTCCCCCTCTCTCTCTCCCCCTCCTTCTCTCTCTCCCCCTCCTTCTCTCTCTCTCTCCCCCTCCTTCTCTCTCTCTCTCCCCCTCCTTCTCTCTCTCTCTCTCCCCCTCCTTCTCTCTCTCTCTCCCCCTCCTCTCTCTCTCTCTCCCCCTCCTTCTCTCTCTCTCTCCCCCTCCTTCTCTCTCTCTCTCCCCCTCCTTCTCTCTCTCTCTCCCCCTCCTTCTCTCTCTCTCTCCCCCTCCTTCTCTCTCTCTCACCCCCTCCTTCTCTCTCTCTCTCCCCCTCCTTCTCTCTCTCTCTCCCCCTCCTTCTCTCTCTCTCTCCCCCTCCTTCTCTCTCTCTCTCCCCCTCCTTCTCTCTCTCTCTCCCCCTCCTCCTCTCTCTCTCTCTCTCCCCCTCCTCCTCTCTCTCTCCCCCTCCTCCTCTCTCTCTCCCCCTCCTCCTCTCTCTCTCTCCCCCTCCTCCTCTCTCTCTCTCCCCCTCCTTCTCTCTCTCTCTCCCCCTCCTTCTCTCTCTCTCCCCCTCCTTCTCTCTCTCTCCCCCTCCTTCTCTCTCTCTCCCCCTCCTTCTCTCTCTCTCCCCCTCCTTCTCTCTCTCTCCCCCTCCTTCTCTCTCTCTCCCCCTCCTTCTCTCTCTCTCACCCCCTCCTTCTCTCTCTCCCCCTCCTTCTCTCTCTCTCTCCCCCTCCTTCTCTCTCTCTCTCCCCCTCCTTCTCTCTCTCTCTCCCCCTCCTTCTCTCTCTCTCTCTCCCCCTCCTTCTCTCTCTCTCTCCCCCTCCTCTCTCTCTCTCTCCCCCTCCTTCTCTCTCTCTCTCCCCCTCCTTCTCTCTCTCTCTCCCCCTCCTTCTCTCTCTCTCTCCCCCTCCTTCTCTCTCTCTCTCCCCCTCCTTCTCTCTCTCTCTCCCCCTCCTTCTCTCTCTCTCTCCCCCTCCTTCTCTCTCTCTCTCCCCCTCCTTCTCTCTCTCTCCCCCTCCTTCTCTCTCTCTCTCCCCCTCCTTCTCTCTCTCTCTCCCCCTCCTTCTCTCTCTCTCTCCCCCTCCTTCTCTCTCTCTCTCCCCCTCCTTCTCTCTCTCTCTCCCCCTCCTTCTCTCTCTCTCCCCCCTCCTCTCTCTCTCTCCCCCTCCTCTCTCTCTCTCCCCCTCCTTCTCTCTCTCTCTCCCCCTCCTTCTCTCTCTCTCTCCCCCTCCTCTCTCTCTCTCCCCCTCCTTCTCTCTCTCTCTCCCCCTCCTTCTCTCTCTCTCTCCCCCTCCTTCTCTCTCTCTCTCCCCCTCCTTCTCTCTCTCTCTCCCCCTCCTTCTCTCTCTCTCTCCCCCTCCTTCTCTCTCTCTCTCCCCCTCCTTCTCTCTCTCTCTCCCCCTCCTTCTCTCTCTCTCTCCCCCTCCTTCTCTCTCTCTCTCTCCCCCTCCTTCTCTCTCTCTCTCCCCCTCCTTCTCTCTCTCTCTCCCCCTCCTTCTCTCTCTCTCTCCCCCTCCTTCTCTCTCTCTCTCCCCCTCCTTCTCTCTCTCTCTCCCCCTCCTTCTCTCTCTCTCTCCCCCTCCTTCTCTCTCTCTCTCCCCCTCCTTCTCTCTCTCTCTCCCCCTCCTTCTCTCTCTCTCTCCCCCTCCTTCTCTCTCTCTCTCCCCCTCCTTCTCTCTCTCTCTCCCCCTCCTTCTCTCTCTCTCTCCCCCTCCTTCTCTCTCTCTCTCCCCCTCCTTCTCTCTCTCTCCCCCCCTCCTTCTCTCTCTCTCCCCCCCTCCTTCTCTCTCTCTCTCCCCCTCCTTCTCTCTCTCTCTCCCCCTCCTTCTCTCTCTCTCTCCCCCTCCTCTCTCTCTCTCCCCCTCCTTCTCTCTCTCTCCCCCCCTCCTTCTCTCTCTCTCCCCCCCTCCTTCTCTCTCTCTCTCCCCCCCTCCTTCTCTCTCTCTCTCCCCCCCTCCTTCTCTCTCTCTCTCCCCCCCTCCTTCTCTCTCTCTCTCCCCCCCTCCTTCTCTCTCTCTCCCCCCCTCCTTCTCTCTCTCTCTCCCCCCCTCCTTCTCTCTCTCTCTCCCCCCCTCCTTCTCTCTCTCTCTCCCCCCCTCCTTCTCTCTCTCTCTCCCCCCCTCCTTCTCTCTCTCTCTCCCCCCCTCCTTCTCTCTCTCTCTCCCCCCCTCCTTCTCTCTCTCTCTCCCCCCCTCCTTCTCTCTCTCTCTGCCCCCCCTCCTTCTCTCTCTCTCTCCCCCCCTCCTTCTCTCTCTCTCTCCCCCCCTCCTTCTCTCTCTCTCTCCCCCCCTCCTTCTCTCTCTCTCTCCCCCCCTCCTTCTCTCTCTCTCTCCCCCCCTCCTTCTCTCTCTCTCTCCCCCCCTCCTTCTCTCTCTCTCTCCCCCCCTCCTTCTCTCTCTCTCTCCCCCCCTCCTTCTCTCTCTCTCTTCCCCCTCCTTCTCTCTCTCTCTCCCCCTCCTTCTCTCTCTCTCTCCCCCTCCTCTCTCTCTCTCTCCCCCTCCCTCCTTCTCTCTCTCTCCCCCTCCCTCCCTCCTTCTCTCTCTCCCCCTCCCTCCCTCCTTCTCTCTCCCCCTCCCTCCCTCCTTCTCTCTCCCCCTCCCTCCCTCTGAAGAAGTTTCTCCTGCCCTCCGATCTAAATCTCTTCCATTTAACCTTGTAACTACGGCCCCTCATTCTTGACCCCCTCGAGTACTGGAAAGAATCCGCTTCGATCTACCCTCTCATAATTTTAAACACTTCTATCATATCACCCCGTAATCTGGGGTGTGCCAGCTAAAAAAGACCCAATTTTTCGACCCTCGCGTCGTATTTGTATTTCCTCGTAGCGTGCAGCATCCTAGAGAGACTGTGTGCTGCCCTCTCTAAAGCCTCAGTCCGTCCTATAGCGTGGAGCCATACAATACTCTGATTTAGCAGGAACAGAAAAACAGAATATTTTTTAAATGGTGAGAAACTTTCAAAAGTTGGTGTTCAGAGAGATTTGGGTGTCCTCGTACAGGAAACACAAAGTTAGCGTGCAGGGACAGCAAGCAATAAGGAAGGCAAATGGCATGTTGGCCTTTATTGCAAGGGGGTTGGAGTATAAGAGTGAGGAAGTCTTGCTCCAATTGTACAGGGCCTTGGTGAGACCACACCTGGAGTACTGTGCACAGTTCTGGTCTCCTTATCTAAGGAAGGATATACTTGCCTTGGAGGCGGTGCAACGAAGGTTCACTAGATTGGTTCCTGGGGTGAGAGGGCTGTCCTATGAGGAGAGATTGTGTAGAATGGGCCGATAATCTCTGGAGTTTAGAAGAATGAGAGGTGATCTCATTGAAACATGTAAGATTCTGAGGGGGATTGACAGGGTAGATGCTGAGAGGCTGTTTCCCCCTGGCTGGAGAGTCTAGAACCAGGGGTCACAGTCTCAGGATAAGGGGTCGGCCATTGAGGACTGAGATGAGGAGGAATTTCTTCACTCAGAGGGCGGTGAATCTTTGGAATTCTCTGCCCCAGAGGGCTGTGGAGGCTCAGTCGTTGAGTATATTCAAGACAGAGATCTTTGAATATTAAGGGAATCGAGGGATATGGGGATCGGGTGGGAAAGTGAAGATGAGGTCGAAGATCAGCCATGATCTCATTGAATGGCGGAGCAGGCTCGAGGGGCCAAGTGGCCTAATCCTGCTCCTATTTTTTATCATCTTATCCTCTCTGGCACCGCAGCACTGTGATGCGTTGCACCACTGTTGCGCTGGCCCCGTGCATGTATCGGCAATATGCAAGAAAGATCAGGGAGGTGAGGACTTTCAGCCTGTCTAAGCCCATCCTCCAGTACCCAAACTCTCCTGTCGAAGCCTGTCCCCCTCGTACTCTCTAACTACCCCACGATACCATCCAGCTGCATTTTGAGGTCTTATTGTTTTGTCTCGACCCACCCTACTTGGCAGATTATTCTAAACACTTCTTGCTCTTTTTTTTTGAGTAATGAAATCCTTTAATATATCTCTACACTGAAGAAATTGTGTCTGCATTCACTTCCCGTGTCAGCTTTCCCCGTTACAAATTCTTTATAATGGAAATAGCCTATGTAAACTCGTCACGCTGCAGTTACACCCACCTGCCAGTGGGGCCTCCACAGCGCTTCATTTTTGTGTCTCCCAGCTCCTCCTTGGGGGAGACTCCTGTCCCAACCAACTCCGCCTCCAAAATTGGTATAATTTTTGTCAAAGAATTCCATAAAAAATAGGGATGTTAAAATGATTGAATTATCCAATTATGCGCCACAGTTTAACCCCACTTCAACTGAGGGCTTCACTCGGTCTTTACTCTCTACGTGCAGTGCCCACAGGAGATTGATATTTATATATATATTAAAATTTTGCACACTTCTGTCCCTAAACCTTGTCACAATTTAATTTGGTCATGCTTTCGTCAACATTTACCATTTGAAATTTCTGTGTCGACACTTCCCATTCAATTTTGCCATGTCAACTGTCACGGTGTAGTTGCGGGCTCTTGCCAATAGGCGGCTCCGTGGAGCAAGTCCTTCCCGACTCTCGTCGCCCTCTTGAGAGGGGAAAAAAAACAGTTCCCTCACTGACAATGCGACGGGTAATTTACTAGTCTTTAATTTGCTTGACGCTAACTTAAAATCGATCCTTCGTACTGGCGGCTTACTTTAGTGATGTGCTTAATCACCCTGTGCACATAACCTTTTACTTGCAAACAAAACTGGAGAATCTGAGCATAAATTTTGAGTGCGTTGCCCGAGATCTCTCGGCAGCTACGTGATCCTCTGCATTTCACTTTTTGTTCTCTATCTGTTTTCCTGCCTGTGCAATTTTTATTTTTTGTGTACACCGCTTATTCTTTATTGATTGCCTCTCTCTCTCTTTTCCCCACCTCCCCCCACCCATCATCTGGTTGCTTTTTCTTACCTCTGTCTTGCCACTTTATTCCTCTCCCCTCCCCTCCCCTCCTCCATTCCCTCTCTCCCTCACTCTCCCTGCACCAACAGCAAGTGTGCAGAGTTGGAAGAGGAGCTTAAAAATGTGACGAATAATCTCAAGTCACTGGAAGCCCAGGCTGAGAAGGTAGGGGTTGCCCTTTTCCCCCGGTTCCCTTGTTCCTTTCTTCCTGTCCCCGGTCCCTTTTTTTTTTTTTCCCCCCGCCCCCCACCTCCCGCCGCTGCGTGCTTCGCAAGAAGTCCTCAAAGGATCCTCCGCCCCGCAAAGCCCAGGCAGGAGCCAGCTGCAGTTATCATCGTCTTCACACCGATGATGCCTGACCCGCTGAGCGCTGCCAGCGTTTTCGGTTTCTATTGCAGTTACAATACTTTGAACCTATTCTTTGCAACTTATTAAATATATTCAAGAAGGAGTTGGATATATTTCTTGAGGCTAAAGGGATCAAGGGATATGGGGAGAAAGCAGGGACAGGGTGACATGAATCAGTCATTCATGAAAGAAAGACTTATGAAATAATACTGAGTGGCCTGCGGGTGGTGCTGTCCAGGGAGAGTATAAATACTCGGGCACGGGCCCAGCTTGCTCAGGACATTCTTTAACAGGAACTAGTGAAGGACACAACTAGACCTCCATGTTGTAAAACAGTCGATTAAAGCTTTGTTTAACGCTTAGACCAAGTGCCTAGTAGTTTTCTTACATCACAGGGTACTGAATTTGGACGATCAGCCATGATCTCATTGAATGGCGGGGCAGGCTCGAGGGGCCGAATGGCCTACTCCTGCTCCTATCTTCTATGTTTCTATGCAACGCTCGCCGCCACTGGGGGGTTTTCCTCGCCTCGTGCCTGGGTCTGTTGTAGACTCATTGATAGCGATTGATTGCCGTGATTAAGCCAACACCCTTTCTCATTGCATCAGGACGGTTGAAGGCGAACTAGATGGTATTTTTTCGCCTGGCAAGTCCTACGTTCCTATGCTTTCTTGATCAAATACTCAACAGGAGATAATGGCTCCTGTACTAGTCGTGTTGGGGTCCAGAACTAGGGGCCTTTAATATAAGATAGTCACTAATAAATCCAATTCCGGAGAAACTTCTTTACCCAGAGAGTGGTGAGAATGTGGAACTCGCTACCACAGGGAGTGGTTGAGACGAATAGCACAGATGCGTTTAAGGGGAAGCTGGAGAAGTACGTGAGGGAGAAAGGAATAGAAGGATACGCTGATGGGGTGAGATGAAGAGGGGTGGGAGGAGGCTGGTGTGGAGCATAAACACCGGCACGGAGCAGTTGGGCCGAACGGCCTGTTTCTGGGCTGTAAATACAGGAAACTTTGGTTTATCCGGAGGTTAACTGTCCGGAATGCTCGAGCCACCGGTAAAAATCAGGAGCCGTTTCGTTAGGTTTTTTTTTCTTTTCGTTGCTTTTTTTTTTCACCAGTCAGGCTCTGCAAGGTCTCGCTGAAGCTGTTGCTAAGCTACAGAGACGCTTGCAAGGTACAGCCGACTGTTTAGAAGCTGTCAGGGTTTGTTGCCAGATACGGAGCTCCGTATGTTTTAACATTAGCGCTGGTTTGTCCGGCAGTTTTGATGGGACGGCAACAGCTCGGTCCCGTCGGTGCCGGATAGCACAAAGTTTCCTGTACTATGATTGGTGTCTTATTGCACCACAGCCTTTGGCACAGCGTATTAAATGTGGAGTGCAGAGACCGTTAATGGCACACAATCTAACGTCCACAACGACCAGTTAATGGACTTGTTTTTTGGGGGCACTGGGTGGAGGTCGAACGTCAGTCAGGACACCTGGAGACAGCGGCTCTTCCAGCTGTGCCATGGGGTCTTTTGCAGGTAGGTGGGGCATTGGAAGGAAAGACAGACTCGCATTTCCCCAGCGCCTTTCACCACCTCTGTTCGTCCCAAAGCCCTTTACAGCCAATGAAGTACTTTTTTTGACGTGTAGTCACTGTTGTAATGTAGGAAACGTGGCAGCCAATTTGCGCACAGCAAGCTCCCACAAACAGCATTGTGATAATGACCGGATCATCTGTTTTTAGTGATGTTGGTTGAGGGATAAATACTGGCCCCAGGACACCGGGGAGAACTCCCCCTGCTCTTCTTCCAATAGTGGCCGTGGGATCTTTTACGTCCACCCGAGAGGGCAGACGGGGCCTCGGTTTAACGTCTCATCCGAAAGACGGCCCCTCCAACAGTGCGGCGCTCCCTCAGTACCGCCCCTCCGACAGTGCGGCGCTCCCTCAGTACCGCCCCTCCGACAGTGCGGCGCTCCCTCAGTGCCGCCCCTCCGACAGTGCGGCGCTCCCTCAGTGCCGCCCCTCCGACAGTGCGGCGCTCCCTCAGTGCCGCCCCTCCGACAGTGCGGCGCTCCCTCAGTGCCGCCCCTCCGACAGTGCGGCGCTCCCTCAGTGCCGCCCCTCCGACAGTGCGGCGCTCCCTCAGTGCCGCCCCTCCGACAGTGCGGCGCTCCCTCAGTGCCGCCCCTCCGACAGTGCGGCGCTCCCTCAGTGCCGCCCCTCCGACAGTGCGGCGCTCCCTCAGTGCCGCCCCTCCGACAGTGCGGCGCTCCCTCAGTGCCGCCCCTCCGACAGTGCGGCGCTCCCTCAGTGCCGCCCCTCCGACAGTGCGGCGCTCCCTCAGTGCCGCCCCTCCGACAGTGCGGCGCTCCCTCAGTGCCGCCCCTCCGACAGTGCGGCGCTCCCTCAGTGCCGCCCCTCCGACAGTGCGGCGCTCCCTCAGTGCCGCCCCTCCGACAGTGCGGCGCTCCCTCAGTGCCGCCCCTCCGACAGTGCGGCGCTCCCTCAGTGCCGCCCCTCCGACAGTGCGGCGCTCCCTCAGTGCCGCCCCTCCGACAGTGCGGCGCTCCCTCAGTGCCGCCCCTCCGACAGTGCGGCGCTCCCTCAGTACTGCACTGGGAGTGTCGGCCTGGATTATGTGCTCAAGTCTCCGGAGTGGGGACTTGAACCCACGACCTTCTGACTCATGAGGGGAGAGAGTGCTACCCACTGAACCACAGCTGACACCGTGTGTCATCCCAATGGACAGCACCCCTGGGAAAGCAGCCCGCTCTCGGTACTACACTGGAATGTGTGCTTAGCTTACGCGCTCGAGCCCTTTGCAAAGGGCTTAAAATTTGTCCTGGGTAAGATTCCTCCCTCAACCAACTGAATTTGATTTGCAGGAGCTTGTTGTGCGCAAATCGACCGCCACATTTCCCTAGATAAAAGTGAGAGAATTTCGAAATGTATTCATCGTCTGCGAAGGGCCTTGGGACGTCCCGAAGGCACGTATCAGCGCAAGTTGTTAACTGACTCCGAGGTTATTTGCCTCCTCTATCCCCACCACATGGGAGGCTGTGCTTGGGGGCAGATCAGCCTGATCCTACGGCGTCGAAACGGTGAAAGCAAATCAGGAAACGTGTGCAATGAAAATGCGGAAGTTAAGCTTGCAGTGACTTCCTGAGTCTCTTGCGTAAGAGGATCTACAGTGAAACTCCCTTTCCTCTGCTGTTTTTGCACGGCAGCTGTGCCTTAAATACGATTTCACGTCCTGACTGCGTAAACCACCGCCTATTTTGGGCTATGAGTGTATGGAAACATAGAAGATAGGAGCAGGAGTAGGCCATTCGGCCCCTCGAGTCTGCTCCGCCATTCAATGCGATCATGGCTGATCATCCACATTCAGTACCCTGTCCCTGCTTTCTCCCCATATCCCTTGATCCCTTTAGCCTTAAGAAATATATCCAACTCCTTCTTGAATATATTTAATGAACTGGCCTCCACTGCCCTCTGTGGTAGAGAATTCCACAGGTTCACCACTCTCTGGGTGAAGAAATTCCTCCTCATCTCAGTCCTAAATGGCTTACCCCTTATCTTTAGACTGTGACCCCTGGTACTGGACTCCCGCGCCATCGGGAACAGCCTTCCTGCATCTAGTCTGTCTAGTCCTGTTAGAATTTTATAAGTTTCAATGAGATCCCCTCTCATTCTTCTAAACCTAAGCGAGTATAAGCCCAATCGACCCAATCTCTCCTCATACGTCATTCCTGCCATCCCAGGTATCAGTCTGGTGAATCTTCGCTGCACTCCCTCCATGGCAAGAACATCCTTCCTCAGATAAGGCGACCAAAACTGCACACAATACTCAAGGTGTGGTCTCACCAAGGCCCTGTACAACTGCAGCAAGATGTTCTTGCTCCTGTATCGCCCTCTCTAATATCCTGTTCACACTGTAAACTGCTGGTTAGAGAGTCATAACGGCACAGAAGGAGGCCATTCGGCCCATCGAGTCCGTGCCGGCTCTCTAGAGCAATCCAGTCAATCCCATTTCCCCGCTCTATCCCCGTAGCCCTGCAAGTTTATTTCCCTCAAGTGCCTATCCAGTCTCCCCTTGAAAACACTGAGTGTCTCCGCTTCCACCACTTCCGTCAGCAGCGAGTTCCAGGTCCTCGCTGCGTAAAAAAGTTTTTCCTCACGTTCCCCCCACTGTATCTCTTGCCCAAAACCTTAAATCTGTGTCCCCTAGTCCTTGTACCATCAACTAGTGGGAACAGCCTTTCCCCGTCTAGCCTATCCAAACCCGTCATAATCCTGTCCACCTCGATCAAATCGCCCCTCAACCTCCTTTGCTCCAATGAAAACAAATCCAGCTTCTCCAACCTGTCCTTGTAGCTAAGATCCCCCCCATCCCCGGAACCATTCTGGTCAATCTCCTCTGCACCCTCTCGAGGGCCTTCACATCCTTCTTAAAGTGTGGTGACCAGAACTGGACCCAATACTCCAGTTGTGGCCTGACCAGCGCTTTATAAAGGTTCAGCATAACTTCTCCACTTTAGTACTCGAGAGGTCCTTGCGTAATTAAAAAACGAACTTGGTTTGAGGACATAAGTGGGTTTGGTGGAGCAGCATTCTCCCGGGCTCCCACTCCTGAAGTTGCCTCCAATGACGGGTAACGGATATGATTTGTGTACAGTGTCTCCGATTGTTTGATCCAGTCTCTCTCTCTTTCTCCCCCCTCTCGTAGTACTCTCAAAAGGAAGACAAGTATGAGGAAGAGATCAAGCTCCTGACTGATAAGCTGAAGGAGGTGAGAATGCTTTGCTCTTTGGTTTATGCCGATCAGATTCAACCCTTGTATCCTTTCACTCCTCCTCGCCTCACGGCATTAACGTTACGTAGTATTTAAAGCTCAAACGGGCCATTCGGCCCAACCAGCCCATGCTCCACAGGAGCCTCCTCCCCGCCTTCCTTCATCTCGCCCTATCGACGTATCCCTCAATTCCTTTCTCCCCTCGTAAACTTGTCTAGCTTCCCCTTAAGTGCACGTTGGGATACGGTTTCATGGTGCCTCGTCCAAATGGCCACCAAGAGCCAAAAGCCCGGCCAGTATCGACGAGCTATTGGACCGTGGGGTCCATCACAGCAGAGCCCCGACCCTATCTGCATCCGATCTCTGTCCTCCAGCTCTCCGGACGGTGTCGTTGGATAGTGATCGGGAGTAGCGACCCGAGCTGATTCTACGCATTACAAAAAAAAATATTTAAAATCCAGGCCGAGCCCAGTTATCGTGCCCTTCCTTCATCAGCCAACTTCATAGAAACATAGAAGATAGGAGCAGGAGTAGGCCATTCGGCCCCTCGAGCCTGCTCCACCATTCAATGAGATCATGGCTGATCATCCAAACTCAGTACCCTGTCCCTGCCTTCTCCCCATATCCCTTGATCTCTTTAGCCTTCAGAAATATATCTAACTCCTTCTTGAATATATTGAATGAATTGGCCTCCACTGCCTTCTGTGGTAGAGAATTCCACAGGTTCACCACGCTCTGGGTGAAGAAATTCCTCCTCATCTCAGTCCTAAATGGCTTGCCCCTTATCCTTAGACTATGACCCCTGGTTCTGGACTCCCCGACCATCGGGAACATCCTTCCTGCATCTAGTCTGTCTAGTCCTGTTAGAATTTTATAAGTTTCAATGAGATCCCCTCTCATTCTTCTAAACTCCAGCGAGTACAAGCCCAGTCGACCCACTCTCTCCTCATACGTCATTCCTGCCATCCCAGGTATCAGCCTGGTGAATCTTCGCTGAACTCCTTCCATGGAAAGAACATCCTTCCTCAGATAAGGCGACCAAAACTGCACACAATACTCAAGGTGTGGTCTCACCAAGGCCCTGTACAACTGCAGCAAGACATCCTTGTTCCTGTACTCGAACCCTCTTGCTACGAAGGCCAATATGCCATTTGCCTTCTTAACTGCCTGCTGCACCTGCATGCTTACCTTCAGCGACTGGTGCACAAGGACACCCAGGTCTCGTTGCACTTCCCCTTCTCCCAATCTATTGCCGTTCAGATAATAATCTGCCTTCCTGTTTTTGCCACCAAAGTGGATAACCTCGCATTTATCCACATTGGGCAGATGCATGGCAGATGCTGTATAATCACCCAACCTGTCCAAATCACACTGGAACATAGAAACATGCAGCACCGAAGGAGGCCTTTCGGCCCACCGTGCCTGCGCTGGCTCCTCGAACGAGATACCAATTAGTCCCACACCCAGCGGTCCCTCTAAGCCGCGCGTGCGTGGCCACGCAGTAACCCGCAAGGTCCCAGCGCAGGCCGCTCACGAGCTTTTCCTCCTGAACTACTGCGTGACGTAAGAAAACTACTAGGCACTTGGTCTAAGCGTTAAACAAAGCTTTAATCAACTGTTTTACAACATGGAGGTCTAGTTGTATCCTTCACCAGTTCCTGTTAAAGAATGTCCTGCGCAAGCTGGGCTCGTGCCTGAGTATTTATACTCTCCCTGGACATCGCCACCTGCAGGCCGCTCAGTATTATTTCATAAGTCTTTCTTTCATGAATGACTGATTCATGTCACCGCGCATGCGCAGAAAATTTAAAGGGGACTGCGTATTGAAATAAAGAAAGATAATTTAGAGGGAACATTGCCCTCCACTTTCCCCGTAGCCCCGCAGTTTTTTTCCCCCATCGAGTATTTATCCAACTTGGCACAGCCTGGGGATTGAATCCGAGACCAAACCCAGTCCAGCTAATTTAAGCAACAGCGCCAAAGCGGGAGAGCGCACACTGCTCTCCCCTGTTCGCTCCCTGGTACCAACTCTCCGGCCAGGACCCTGTGGCGGCTCTCGAGAGACCCGAGATTCCCATTGTAGAAAGGGAGGGGGATCTGACCTCGCTTCTCTTCGGAGAGAACATAAGAACATAAGAAATAGGAGCAGGAGTAGGCCAATCGGCCCCTCGAGCCTGCTCCGCCATTCAATAAGATCCTGGCTGATCTGATCCTAACCGCCAATCCACTATCACAGAACCATCTCCTGAATCTAACAGAATTAGACACACGAAATAGGAGCAGGATCAGGCTACACGGCCCCTGGGCCCGCTCCGCTACCCACAGGGCCATGACCGATCCGAACCTAGACTCATGTCCAAATTCCTGCCCGCTCCCCGTAACCCTTAATTCCCTTTACTTCTAGGAAACTGTCTATTTCTGTTTTAAATTTATGTAATGATGTAGCTTCTACAGCTTTTTGGGGCAGCATATTCCATGGACCTACCACCCTCTGAGTGAAGTAGTTCCTCCTCATCTCAGTTTTGAAAGAGCAGCCCCTTATTTTAAGACTATGCCCCCTAGTTCTAGTTTCACCCATCACCGGGAACATCTTCCCTGCATCCACCCGATCCAACCCCTTCACAATCTTATATGTTTCAATAAGATCGCCTCTCATTCTTCTGAACTCCAATGAGTAGAGTCCCAATCTACTCAACCTCTCCTCATATGTCCATCCCCTCATCCCTGGGATTAACCAAGTGAACCTTCTTTGTACTGACTCGAGAGCAAGTATGTCCTTTCTTAAGTATGGACACCAAAACTGTACGCAGTATTCCAGGTGCGGTCTCACCAATACCTTGTACAACTGAAGCAATACCTCCCTATTTTTATATTCTATCCCCCTAGCAATGAAAGCCAACATTCCATTGGCCTTCTTGATCACTTGCTGCACCTGCATACTAACCTTTTGAGTTTCGTGCACCAGGACCCCCAGATCCCTTTGTACTTCAGTACTTTCCAGTTTCTTGCCATTAAGATAATAACTTGCTCTACGATTTTTCCTGCCAAAGTGCATAACCTCACACTTTCCAGTATTGTATTCCATCTGCCAAATCTCTGCCCACTTAGCCTGTCTATGTCCTCTTGAAGGTTTTTTATGTCCTCCTCACTCACTACTTTCCCCCCCATCTTAGTATCATCTGCAAACTTTGATATGTTACACTTGGTCCCCTCCTCCAAATCGTTAATATAGATTGTAAAGAGTTGGGGACCCAGCACTGACCCCTGCGGAACACCACTAGTTACTTATTGCCAGTCTGAGAATGAACCATTTATCCCAACTCTCTGCCTTCTGTTAGATAGCCAATCCTCTATCCATGCCAGAATATTACCCCCAATCCAGTGATTTTTTATCTTAAGCAATAACCTTTTGTGTGGCACCTTGTCAAATGCCTTTTGGAAGTCTAAATACACTACGTCCACTGGTTCCCCTTTATCCACCCTATACGTTACTTCCTCAAAGAACTCCAGCAAATTTGTCAAACATGACTTCCCCTTCATAAAACCATGCTGACTTTGTCCTATTAAATTACGATTATCCAAATGTCCTGTTACTGTCTCCTTAATAATGGACTCCAAAATTTTACCTACCACAGATGTTAGGTTAACCGGTCTATAGTTTCCAGCCTTCTGTCTACTGCCCTTTTTAAATAAGGGTGTTACATTAGCAGTTTTCCAGTCTGCCGGGACCTTTGCCGAGTCCAGGGAGTTTTGGAAAATTATTACCAATGCATCCACAATCCCTACCGCCACTTCCCTCAAGACCCTAGGATGTAAGCCATCAGGTCCAGGTGATTTATCCGCCTTGAGTCCCATTATTTTACCGAGTACCACTTCCTTAGTGATTTTGATCGTATTTAGCTCCTCCCCCCCTTTAGCCCCCTGTTTGTCCAGTGTTGGGATATTCTTAGTGTCTTCTACTGTAAAGACTGATGTAAAATATTCATTCAGTGTTTTTGCCATCTCCATATTTCCCACCATTAATTTTCCGGTCTCATCCTCGAAGGGACCAACATTTACTTTAGCCACCCTTTTTCTTTTTATATAACTATAAAAACTCTTACTATCTGTTTTTATATTTTTTGCTAATTTACTTTCATAATCTATCTTCCCTTTCTTAATCAATCTTTTTGTTATTTTTTGCTGTCTTTTAAAGTTTTCCCAATCCTCTATCCTCCCACTAGATTTGGCTACCTTATATGCCCTTGTTTTTAGTCGAATACTATCCTTAATTTCTTTACTTAGCCACGGATGGCTGTCTTTTCTTTTACACCCTTTTCTTCTCAGTGGAATATATATTTTTTGGAAGTTGTAAAATAACTCCTTAAATGTACACCACTGATCATGTATCGTCTTACCCTTTAATCTATTTTCCCAATCCACTCTACTCAATTCCGCTCTCATACCTTCATAGTCTCCTTTATTCAAGCTGAGCACGCTTGTTTGAGATCCAACCTTCTCACCCTCTAATTGAATATGGAATTCAACCATGTTATGGTCACTCATTCCAAGGGGATCCTTTACTAGGACATTTTTAATTAATCCTGTCTCGTTACACAGGACCAGATCTAAGGTTGCCTGCCCCCTGGTCGGTTCAGTTACATACTGCTCAAGAAACCCATCCCTAATACACTCCATGAACTCATCCTCAAGGCAGCCCTGCCCAATTTGATTTGTCCAATTAATATGATAGTTAAAATCC
Source organism: Somniosus microcephalus (assembly GCF_052327205.1). NCBI lineage: Eukaryota > Metazoa > Chordata > Chondrichthyes > Squaliformes > Somniosidae > Somniosus > Somniosus microcephalus. The sequence continues at coordinate 10,835,157 of NW_028225185.1, read as the reverse complement.
CCCATAATTATAGATGTTCCCTTATTACAAGCCTCAACTATTTCCTGATTGATACTCCGTCCAACAGAGTTGCCACAGTTCGGAGGCCTATAGACTACGCCCACTAGTGGTTTTTTCCCCTTATTATTCCTTACCTCCACCCAAACTGTTTCATTGTCCTGATCTTTTGACCCGGCGGGCTGGGGCGGCTCGTGAGACCTGCAATAATGCAGCTCTCTGATGCGGTCGCTCTCCAGCGACTGCCTCAATTTAGAGCGCTGTGTGGGGTGGGGGGGGTGCGTACAGTAGATGCAGTCGCCTAATACATCAGTGCCTGAAGCGTCGCCACGCTCTTGGACCAACTGTGGAGGATGTTGGGGCCTGATTTCTGTCCTGGCCCGGTGCCCACAGCCATGCGCTCCCAGTAGAGGCTGCTAAGGAGCAGGGACCTTGACCCTGACTGACTGACTCACCTGGCTCCATCCTGGTTTGTGTGGTTGGGAGGCTTCACTTCCCCCTTCGTGCCCCACCTCCCTGCCTTTTTTTTGTTGAGATCTTATCACAAATGCAGGACGGTCCCGTTCACCCATCACCGCAACCCCCACCCCTCCCACCCCGTGCTCAATGACCTCCCGGTCCTCGATTTTAATTTTCCCCTTGTGTGATCATGATGGGGCAGGAGTGCTTCTCCAGGCCCCACGTGGAAAGCATGGAACCTCACCAGCCGTGGACTCCACCCCCCCCCCCCCCCACCACGCGAAACCCCCCCCCCGCCCCCTCCCTGAAGCTGATCCTGCTACCTACCTGGCGCGGGGGGGGGGGGGAGGGAAACCTGTCGGCCACGGGATTTTCTCTCATTGCGCTCTGCTGCCTGAATCCTAACTCTCACCGAGCCCCGTTCGCCCTTCACCCCCTGTGCTCGCTGACCTACATTGGCTCCCGGACCAGCAACACCTCGATTTTTAAAATTCTCATCCTCCTATCCAAATCCCCTCCATGTCCTCACCCCCTCCCTATCTCTGGGATTCTGCAGGAGACCAGAAAAGATTTTAAAAACCTCATCCTCGTTTTCCAATCCCTCCACAGCCTCGCCCCCTCCCTATCTCTGTAACCACCTCCAGCCCTACACCCCTCCCTATCTCTGTAACCTCCTCCAGCCCCTACACCCCTCCCTATCTCTGTAACCTCCTCCAGCACTACACCCCTCCCTATCTCTGTAACCTCCTCCAGCCCCACAACCCCTCCCGAGATCTCTGCGCTCCTCCAATTCTGACCTCTCGCACATCCCCCGATTTCCATCGCTCCACCATTGGCGGCCATGCCTTCAGCCGCCTGGGCCCCGAGCCCTGGAATTCCCTCCCTAAACCTCTCCACCTCTCTCCCTCCTCCTTTAAGATGCTCCTTAAAACCGACCTCTTTGACCAAGCTTTTAGTCACCTGTCTTAATATCGCCTTATGCGGCTCGGCGTCAAATTTTGTTTCGTAACTCCGGTGAAGCGCCTTGGGACAATTTACTACCTTTAAAGACGCTGTATAAATGCAAATCGTTGTTGTTTTTACGCTGGGTTAATCTGTGCGTTGTTGCCTTTAGGCTGAGACCCGTGCAGAGTTTGCAGAGCGCTCCGTCGCGAAGCTGGAGAAGACCATCGACGATTTAGAAGGTACGTTGGGTCAAACTGTGCTGAGAATCCAGCAACAGCTGCCTGTGTCGGGGCCCTTAGCGCCGTACGGACGGGATCCGGCTTCACGTACACTTCATGCAGTGAAACTGCAGCTTAAATAACACCAGCGCATGTCACAAATCATATCGGTAGCAAAGAGAGAACAAACCTGCATTTACGTAGCACCTGTCACATCCTCGGGACACAGCCCATAAATTACTTCTGAAGTTGCAATTTGTTCATGGCATGGTCCCACAAACAGCAGTAAGATGACCTGTCCTGGTGTACCGTGGGGTCGTGTTTAACGTGGGGCGGGGTAACATAAGAGTTAGGAGCAGGATTCGGCCATTCGGCCCCTCGAGCCTGCTCCGCCATTCAATAAGATCACGGCTGATCTTCGACCTCAACTCCACTTTCCCGCCCGATCTCCATATCCCTTGATTTCCCCCTAGAGTCCAAAAATATATCATAGAAACATAGAAGATAGGAGCAGGAGTCGGCCATTCGGCCCCTCGAGCCTGCTCCGCCATTCAATGCGATCGTGGCTGATCATCCAAATTCAGTACCCGGTCCCTGCTTTCTCCCCATATCCCTTGATCCCTTTAGCCTTAAGAAATATATCCAACTCCTTCTTGAATATATTTAATGAATTGGCCTCAACTGCCTTCTGTGGTAAAGAATTCCACAGGTTCACCACTCTCTGGGTGAAGAAATTCCTTCTCATCTCTGTCCTAAATGGCTTACCCCTTATCCTTAGTGTGGAGATGCCGGTGTTGGACTGGGGTGGACAAATGTAAGAAGTCACACAACACCAGGTTATAGTCCAACAGCTTTATTTGAAATCACAAGCTTTCGGAGCGCTGCTCCTTCGTCAGGTGAAGTGGAGAGATACATATAGGCACAGCATATATAGTCAGAGAATAATGCCAGATGTTTACAGGTAATCTTTCCAACTGCCATTTATAACATCTGACATTATTCTCTGACTATATAAGCTGTGTCTTTATGCATCTCTCCACTTCACCCGACTAAGGAGCAGCGCTCCGAAAGCTTGTGATTTCAAATAAAGCTGTTGGACTATAACCTGGTGTTGTGTGACGTCTTACCCCTTATCCTTAGACTGTGACCCCTGGTTCTGGACTCCCCCGCCATCGGGAACATCCTTCCTGCATCTAGTCTGTCTAGCCCTGTTAGAATTTTATAAGTTTCAATGAGATCCCCTCTCATTCTCCTAAACTCCAGCGAGTATAAGCCTAATCAAATATAAGCCTATCAACCTCGGCCTTGAATATACTCAACGACTGAGCCTCCACAGCCCTCTGGGGTAGAGAATTCCAAAGATTCACCACCCTCTGAGTGAAGAAATTTCTCCTCCTCTCATTCAGTGCAGCAGAGTCAGTCACTTTGCCCTCTCTGACGCCCCTGTGCCACACCTCACCCTGATGTGACTTATTGAACGCCTGGTGCTTCACTGAAATCTGACTTTAATCCATTGCTTCTCCGGGTGAGGAGGATGCAGAGAAACTTCAGTATGATTTGGACAGGTTGGGTGATTGGGCAGATGCAGTATAATGTGGATAAATGCGAGGTTATCCACTTTGGTGGCGAAAACAGGAAGGCAGATTATTATCTGAATGGCAATAGATTGGGAGAAGGGGAAGTGCAACGAGACCTGGGTGTCCTTGTGCACCAGCCGCTGAAGGTAAGCATGCAGGTGCAGCAGGCGGTTAAGAAGGCAAATGGTATGTTGGCCTTCATAGCGAGAGGGTTCGAGTACAGGAACAAGGATGTCTTGCTGCAGTTGTACAGGGCCTTGGTGAGACCACACCTTGAGTATTGTGTGCAGTTTTGGTCGCCTTATCTGAGGAAGGATGTTCTTGCCATGGAAGGAGTGCAGCGAAGATTCACCAGGCTGATACCTGGGATGGCAGGAATGACGTATGAGGAGAGATTGGGTCGATTGGGCTTATACTCGCTAGAGTTTAGAAGAATGAGAGGGGATCTCATCGAAACTTATAAAATTCTGACAGGGCTAAACAGACTGGATGCAGGGAGGATGTTTCCCCTGGCTGGGGGGGGGTCTAGAACGAGGGGTCACAGTCGCAGGATACGGGGTAGGACATTTAGGACTGAGATGAGGAGAAATTTCTTCACTCAGAGGGTGGTGAACCTGTGGAATTTTCTACCACAGACTGCTGTGGAGGCCAAGTCACTGAATATATTTAAGAAGGAGATCGATAGATTTCTAGACGCAGAAGGCATCAAGGGGTATGGGGAGAGAGCGGGAATATGGTATTGAGATAGAGGATCAGCCATGATCATATTGAATGGCGGAGCAGGCTCGAAGGGCCGAGTGGCCGACTCCTGTGTTTCTATGTTAATAGGGAAATTCAAGAGAAACCTCTTTACCCAGAGAGTGGTGAGAATGTGGAACTCGCTACCACAGGGAGTGGTTGAGGTGAAGAGCGTCGATGCATTTAAGGGGAAGCCAGATAAACACATGAGGGAGAAAGGAATAGAAGGATAAGCTGATAGGGTGAGATGAAGAGGGGTGGGAGGAGGCTGGTGTGGAGCATAAACACCGGCACGGAGCAGTTGGGCCGAATGGCCTGTTTCTGTGCTGTAAGGAATCTCAACGAACAGGTAGACTGTCTTAGTACGAGTCATATTGAGGGCCTGTGGGTTTTCCCCTGAGTGAATGAGTTAAATTCGTGTTTTACTTCCATGGGTTTTCTACTGGTGTTTTGCCAACCCCAGTCCATCTCTCTCTCTTTTTGCCACAGACTTCCCGTAATGTCGGGTTTAACCTGACATTCCCTTCGTTCCCAGTAACTCCAGGGTTCTGCCGGGGGCTTCCCGTTCCCCGAGGGGAAACCCCCACACGAGCACGTCGGCCAGTCGGGATCACGATCTAATCGGCTATTGTGTAAGAGTAGAATAACCCATCAGCGTCCCTGCTGACCTGTACCCACCTCCTCCCCATACACTCCGACTCGGATCAGCACGTCATGCACACACTGTGGGACAGGGAGAGGGTGCAGCACCTTTTTTTCTTTTATTCGTTCACGGGATGTGGGCGTCGCTGGCAAGGCCAGCATTTATTGCCCATCTCTAATCGCCCTCGAGAAGGTGGTGGCGAGCCGCCGCCTTGAACCGCTGCAGTCCCGTGTGGTGAAGGTGCTCCCACAGTGCTGTTAGGGAGGGAGTTCCGGGATTTTGACCCGGCGACGATGAAGGAACGGCCTGATATATTTCCAAGTCAGGATGGTGTGTGTGACTTGGAGGGGAACTTGGAGGTGGCGGTGTTCCCGCGCGCCTGCTGCCCTTGTCCTTCTAGGTGGAGGAGGTGGCGGGTTTGGGAGGTGCTGCCGAAGAAGCCTTGGCGAGTTGCTGCAGTGCATCTTGTAGATGGTGCACACTGCAGCCACTTTGTACACACTCTGGGAGTGGGAGAGGGATCAGCACTTCACACTCTGTGTTAGAAATTGAACTGTTCTGTTCTGCCATCTCTCTTCATTAGGGTAGTTACTGTATTGAAATCACACTTCCATTTCCTTTCCTGTTCTAACATTTCACGTTTTCTTTCTTCTGATTCATTCCCTTCTTTCCAACCTCCTTTTCCGCTGTCCCTCTCCTTCCCCTGTCCCTCTCCTTCCCCTGTCCCACTTACTTTCTCTCCCACCAACCGGCTCATCACCTTGACATCCTCCGGCTGCTTTCCTCCATCTCCTTTCACGCTCCGGCCGCTGCTGCCTTCTCGTTCTCGCTCCGCCAGATGAGCTGTACGCTCAGAAACTGAAGTATAAAGCCATCAGCGAGGAGCTGGACCATGCTCTGAATGACATGACCTCCATGTAAATATCTGCTCTCTTTCTGGGCCCGCTTGCCGCCCGCCTGCCTGCCTGTTTGCCTGCACGCTCGGCTGTGCACCCGCCTCGGTTTCTAACCCGCGGCGTCCAGCGCTCGTGACTCGCCCGACGGTCGGCGATGCCGTTGTGCGAGCCGGCTCGCTCGCTGAATGCAGTTGCTGTGTCGGGCGCTGTAACCTAACAGCTGTAATGATGGTGCATGCAGCCTCCGATAGTGCGATGGGACCACCTGTGACATCTCTGTCATCTCCCCACCACCCCCTCCTCCATAACGCTGTAACAACATAAGAATTAGGAGCAGGAGTCGGCCATGTGGCCCCTCGAGCCTGCCCCGCCATTCAATAAGATTGACGTAAGAAAACTACTAGGCACTTTAAGCGTTAAACAAAGCTTTAACCAACTGTTTTACAACATGGAGGTCTAGTTGTGTCCTTCACTAGTTCCTGTTAAAGAATGTCCTGAGCAAGCTGGGCTCGTGCCCGAGTATTTATACTCTCCCTGGACAGCGCCACCAGCAGGCCGCCCAGTATTATTTCATAAGTCATTTCCACATGAAACACAAGATTTATGTCAAAGATCATGGCTGATCTTCGACCTCATCTCCACTTTCCCATTCGAACCCTTGATTCCCCGAGAGTCCAAAAATCTAATCGATCTCGGCCTTGAATATACTCAACGACTGAGCCTCCACAGCCCTCTGGGGTCAAGAGTTCCAGAGATTCACCACCCTCTGAATGAAGAAATTCCTCCTCATCTCAGTCCTAAATGGCCGACCCCTTATCCTGAGACTATGCCCCCTAGCTCTAGACTCTCCAGCCAGGGGGGAAACGACCTCTCCGCATCTACCCTGTCAATCCCCCTCCTGTTGGGAGGGAACCCCACACTTGGTACTTTGGACAGCGTGGCTGTAACCAGCCCCGAGATGGGTGGGTTTCAAAGCTGTGGGAGTCCCTGCCAATACTGAGGCATTCCCCTGGCCCTCCACCGTCCCAGGCAAGGGCAACCACCCGAAAGGGAACGGCGCCATCATTGCAAACACCTTTTCATTAACGCGCTGCTGCGGAAGGAAGCGTGTGGCGGACTGAATTCTCACGCTGCCGTGCTCACCGCACACGATGCGCCCCAACCCCAGATACACCTCTTCCCCCCCCCTCGCGGACCACAATTCAAAAAGCCACGGGCTAATCCAGCCTTTCCCGTTCTACAAGAGCAGGATCACTGGTTGTCCTCGTCCTCCCTGTGTATAAGCACCAGCATGACCACTGTGCGGCCGATAGCCGCGACCTTGCTGCGGAATCTATACGCGGCGGCCGCCGCGCCACCCGGTGCGGTGTTTCTGGGTGTTGTTACACAGTGCGAGTCTGCCTCCTGTGAGGTAGCCCACTCAAAAGGGGAAGTCCGACCACAGCTTATTGTCAGCACTTTCCCTTCCGGGGAACCAGGCCGAGAAGCTGAGTGGCCCGCTGTAACGTGTCCCTTGGATTTCCACGCCGCCTCGTTACAGCTGTGGACCGTCTCCCCAACGTGGAGCCTCCAGCCTTAATTTCAATTTTCAGTTTTATTGGTCACATAACTAAATACAAGAAGTGTAATCTAGTCAGTGAAATGCTTTTTTCTTGACGAGCCGAGAGCAATTACTGGCTGGGGAGGGGGTGGGCACATGATCGAAGGGTCGCCGTTCCCTAAGCTCCCCAGCAATCACACAAAAAGGCAGAAGGCTCATTGAATCAGACAGCACAAAAGGAGGCCATTCGGCCCATCGTGCCTGTGCTGGCTCTTTGAACGAGCTCTCCAATTAGTCCCACTCCCCCTGCTCTCTTCCCCACAGCCCTGCAAATGTTTCCGTTTCCAAGTATTTCTCCAATTCCCTTTTGAAAGTCACTATTGAATCTGCTTCCACCGCCCTTTCAGGCAGCGCGTTCCAGATCGCAACAACTCGCTGCGTTAAAAAACATTCTCCTCATCTCCCCCTCTGGTTCTTTTGTCAATCATCTTAAATCTGTGTCCTCTGGTTTCCGACCCTCCTGCCAGTGGAAACAGTTTCTCCCTGTTTACTCTTATCACAACCCCTCAGGCGTGACCTCTGAAGAGCTGTGTACTGTAGCGTTCCCCGTGTGCTGTGGGTTTTACACTCTCTAACTGGGGGGGGGGGGGTGTGTGGGTGTGTGTGTGTGTTGTAGGCCTGGTTTGAGATGGCTGACGCACGTTCACTTTCAGCCGGAGAGGGTGGGTGGGTGGTGTAATCCGTGTGTCTCTGTTCTAAAAGGCCTAATCTCGCTCATCTCTGTGTCTCTGCGAGTGTAAAACACTAATAAACACGGCTAACTTCATCAGGTTGAGAACCTTTCTCGGTAGATTGTCGGGTTGTGGGAGCATCTACTGTTCTGTTAGGTAAAATCGAAGATCGTCTCCTTCATCAGTCGTACGCGGGTTCCATTCCGTCGTCTTCTCACCTCCATCCGGTTCTTCGATTCTCTGCTGTCTCGTCGTCCCTTGAGGCTCGTGGTTTTTTTTGGGCGGCTCATATCTATGTAAAGAAAGACTTGTATTTCTCCAGCGCCTTTCACCACCTCAGGACGTCCCACCGCGCTTTACAGCCAATGAAGGACTTTTCAAAGTGTTGTAATGTAGGAAATGCCAATTTGCACACAGCAAGCTCCCACAATCAGCAATGTGATAATGACCGGATCATCTGTTTTTAGTGATGTTGATTGAGGGATAAATATTGGCCCCAGGACACTGGGGAGAACTCCCCCTGCTCTTCTTCCAATAGTGGCCGTGGGATCTTTTACGTCCACCCGAGAGAGCAGATGGGGTCACGGTTTAATGTCTCATTCGAAAGACGGCACGTCCGACAGTGCGGCACTCCCTCAGTACTGCCCCTCCGACAGTGTGGCGCTCCCTCAGTACTGCCCCTTCGACAGTGCGCGCTCCCTCAGTACTGCCCCTCCGACAGTGCGCACTCCCTCAGTAACGCCCCTTCGACAGTGTGGCACTCCCTCAGTACTGCCCCTCCGACAGTGCGGCGCTCCCTCAGTACCGCCCCTCCGACAGTGCGGCGCTCCCTCAGTACCGCCCCTCCGACAGTGTGGCGCTCCCTCAGTAGCGCCCCTCCAACAGTGCGGCACTCCCTCAGTACTGCCCCTCCGACAGTGCGCGCTCCCTCAGTAACGCCCCTTCGACAGTGCGCGCTCCCTCAGTAACGCCCCTTCGACAGTGTGGCACTCCCTCAGTACTGCCCCTCCGACAGTGCAGCGCTCCCTCAGTACCGCCCCTCCGACAGTGTGGCGCACCTTCAGTACCGCCCCTTCGACAGTGCGGCGCTCCCTCAGTACTGCCCCTCCGACAGTGCGCGCTCCCTCAGTAACGCCCCTTCGACAGTGCGCGCTCCCTCAGTAACGCCCCTTCGACAGTGTGGCACTCCCTCAGTACTGCCCCTCCGACAGTGCGGCGCTCCCTCAGTACCGCCCCCCCTCAGTACCGCCCCTCCGACAGTGTGGCGCACCTTCAGTACCGCCCCTTCGACAGTGCGGCGCTCCCTCAGTACTGCCCCTCCGACAGTGCGCGCTCCCTCAGTAACGCCCCTTCGACAGTGCGCGCTCCCTCAGTAACGCCCCTTCGACAGTGTGGCACTCCCTCAGTACTGCCCCTCCGACAGTGCGGCGCTCCCTCAGTACCGCCCCCCCCCTCAGTACCGCCCCTCCGACAGGGCGGCGCTCCCTCAGTACCGCCCCTCCGACAGTGCGGCGCTCCCTCAGTACTGCCCCTCCGACAGTGCGGCGCTCCCTCAGTACTGCCCCTCCGACAGTGCGGCGCTCCCTCAGCACTGCCCCTCCGACAGTGCGGCGCTCCCTCAGTACTGCCCCTCTGACAGTGCGGCACTCCCTCAGTACCGCCCCTCTGACAGTGCGGCACTCCCTCAGTACCGACCCTCCGACAGTGCGGCGCTCCCTCAGCACTGCTCCTCCGACAGTGCGGCGCTCCCTCAGTACTGCCCCTCTGACAGTGCGGCACTCCCTCAGTACCGCCCCTCTGACAGTGCGGCACTCCCTCAGTACCGCCCCTCCGACAGTGCGGCGCTCCCTCAGTACCGCCCCTCCGACAGTGCGGCGCTCCCTCAGTACCGCCCCTCCGACAGTGCGGCGCTCCCTCAGTACCGCCCCTCCGACAGTGCGGCGCTCCCTCAGTACCGCCCCTCTGACAGTGCGGCGCTCCCTCAGTACTACCCCTCCGACAGTGCGGCGCTCCCTCAGTACTGCCCCTCCGACAGTGCGGCGCTCCCTCAGTACTGCCCCTCCGACAGTGCGGCGCTCCCTCAGTACCGCCCCTCCGACAGTGCGGCGCTCCCTCAGTACTGCCCCTCCGACAGTGTGGCCCTCCCTCAGTACTGCCCCTCCGACAGTGCGGCGCTCCCTCAGTACCACCCCTCCGACAGTGCGGCGCTCCCTCAGTACTGCCCCTCCGACAGTGCGGCGCTCCCTCAGTACTGCCCCTCCGACAGTGCGGCGCTCCCTCAGTACTGCCCCTCCGACAGTGCGGCGCTCCCTCAGTACTGCCCCTCCGACAGTGGGGCGCTCCCTCAGTACCGCCCCTCTGACAGTGCGGCACTCCCTCAGTACCGCCCCTCCGACAGTGCGGCGCTCCCTCAGTAATGCACTGGGAGTGTCAGACTGGATCTTTGTGCTCAAGTCTCTGGAGTGGGACTCGAAGCCACGACCTTCTGACTCGGAGGCGAGGGTGCCGCCCACTGAGCCACGGCTGAAAAGGGAATGAAAGTGTCAGAAGGGATCTGTGTGAGAAATCAAACGCTCTGTGGAGCGCAATTTTAACCTAGTCTGCCCACTGGGAGACTGGCGGGATCGGGTGCAATGCTGGTTCCACACCCCGGCCAATTTTACTCTCCATTGCACGCAGTGGGGCGGGAGAGGGAGCCATCCACCCGATCCTATGGGATTGCCACCCGGCGAGTGAGGTTTAAATTACCCCCCCCCCCGAAGATCCCGCCGTTAAATGCTTCGAAATCGAGATATTTTCCGTCTAAAGGCCACCCCCCCTCTCCTCCCACAAATACCCGTGTCACAATGAGCCCGGTTCCTTGCTACAGGTTTTACGAGCAGAATCTGCATTAGGACCGGACGTGGATGTTGGGTTGGGAGATCTGTCCTATATTTAAAGAGCGACACCAATTGCTTACAGCTAAGTTCTGTAGCTATCTACACTGCGTACACTGTACGTCTGCTGTACTTGCAAACATTAAAAAAATCCCGTTCTGCACTAAATGTTGTTTTCCCAGACTTTTCTCCCGTGACCAATTCAAAGCGTTTTCCCCCCCACCCGTACGTTGTGGGGAGGCTGGGTGTGCTGTTTCTGCCTCCCAAATCATCTCGTGTGTAGTTCCCCACTCCTCTGTTTCCACCGCCCGCCCCACGCTCCTGAACCTTAAGGACAGCTGAGAAATTCCTCTCCTGCTCCGTACCCATTTGCTGAGAGGCGGGAGTGCAGCCGACGGAGGCTCCTGGACTTTCAGGACTACTTCGATGCAGCTGCCCCATAACACAGCTCTTTATAAAGTCTGTCTAAGTTGCTGTGACGCTCCCTCTTTATGGATGCTTTTAGGTTGCAGTGCTGGTTTCAGATGTGTCACTGTATAACACGGGTAGAGTACTGGTGGGTACAGGTCTGTCGCTGTATAACATGGGTACAGTACTGGTGGGTACAGGTCTGTCACTGTATAACACTGGGGAACAGTACTAGTGGGTACAGGTCTGTCACTGTATAACACGGGTACAGTATTGGTGGGTACAGGTCTGTCAATAACACTGGGGTACAGTACTGGTGGGTACAGGTCTGTCACTGTATAACACTGGGGAACAGTACTAGTGGGTACAGGTCTGTCATTGTATAACACTAGGGTACAGTACTGGTGGGTACCAGTCTGTCACTGTATAACACGGGTACAGTATTGGTGGGTACAGGTCTGTCAATAACACTGGGGTACAGTACTGGTGGGTACAGGTCTGTCACTGTATAACACTGGGGTACAGGTCTAGTGGGTACAGGTCTGTCACTGTATAACACTGGGGTACAGGTCTAGTGGGTACAGGTCTGTCGCTGTATAACACTGGGGTACAGTACTGGTGGGTACAGGTCTGTCACTGTATAACACTGGGGTACAGGACTAGTGGGTACAGGTCTGTCGCTGTATAACACTGGGGTACAGTACTGGTGGGTACAGGTCTGTCACTGTATAACACTGGGGAACAGTACTGGTGGGTACAGATCTGTCGCTGTATAACACGGGTACAGTACTGGTGGGTACAGGTCTGTCGCTGTATAACACTGGGATACAGTACTGGTGGGTACAGGTCTGTCACTGTATAACACGGGTACAGTACTGGTGGGTACAGGTCTGTCACTGTATAACACTGGGGTACAATACTGGTGGGTAGAGGTCTGTCACTAAAACACTGGGGTACAGTACTGGTGGGGACAGGTCTGTCACTAACACTGGGGTACAGTACTGGTGGGTACAGGTCTGTCACTAACACGGGTACAGTAATGGTGGGTACAGGTCTGTCACTGTATAACACTGGGGTACAGTACTGGTGGGTACAGGTCTGTCAATGTATAACACTGGGGTACAGTACTGGGGGGTACAGGTCTGTCACTGTATAACACTGGGGTACAGTACTGGTGGGTACAGGTCTGTCGCTGTATAACACTGGGGTACAGTACTGGTGGGTACAGGTCTGTCACTGTCTAACACTGGGGTACAGTGCTGGTGGGTACAGGTCTGTCACTGTATAACACTGGGGTACAGTACTGGTGGGTACAGGTCTGTCACTGTAAAACACTAAGATTGTATGAATTGCCACCCCTGCCCTGGCGCCCCTTCCCTCCCCTCACCTCCCAAATAATATTCTTGTTCGAGGCGGGCACATACGTGGGACTCCGAGACAAAGCTGCTGCTATAAAGTACAATGGTTATTGAGGGCGGGCAGGGGGGGAATGCGGCCAGCTTCCTGACTGAGGGGGCCTGTGCACAAATGTAAAAAGCAGAGAAGAAAGAAATGCCTTATTTAAAAAATATATATATATAATGTTGATACTGTCTGCCCTCTGAGGGGCAGGTGTGGATCTACGTGGGAACAGATCGCTTTTGTGTTGCTTTTCTGAATGGCCTGGAGTGTTTGCCGTGGACTGTTTATCTCTGAATGAAACAGCTCGTGCTTTGAGGACTGCAGGGCTCTTGTAGCACAACATTCAAAAAAAACTGGCCGGATAACTTGCAGATTTCTTTCCCTTCCTCTTTCACATATTTAAGATTTTTTCAGTTCCCGTTTACACACGGTGTCCGCGGTTACAGCGCAGCAGGAGACCGTTCGGCCCATTGAGCCCCTGCTGGTGCCGAGCCTTCTGCTGTAATCCCGTTCTCCTGCCCCCTCTCGCCGTGAGGTTCTGCCCCTCTGCTTTGTAAAAGAACAGGGCCACTCAGTTCGCTGAGACACTCTGCTGGGGCTTGAAGCCAGATCTCCTGTTTGACGCAGATTCTTTAAGCCCCCTGTGCTGCACGTCGAGACATTTTTCTGACCATTAGCAAATAACTGCCCCAGTCAAGAGGGCTGCCTCGCCTGTCCAGGGACTCGGCGACAAGGGCTCATCAGTTTAAAACCCACACTTGAGACTGGAGCGATTATCACGCACAACTTGTCACCCAGCCACATAAGGAGATATTAGGACAGGCGACCAAAAGCTTGGTCAAAGAGGTCGGTTTTAAGCAGCGCCTTAAAGGAGGAGAGAGAGGCGGAGAGGTTTAGGGAGGGAATTCCAGAGCTCGGGGCCCAGGCGGCTGAAGGCACGGCCGCCAATGGTGGAGTGATGGAAATCGGGGGATGTGAGAGAGGCCAGAATTGGAGGAGCGCAGAGATCTCGGAGGGTTGTGGGGCTGGAGGAGATTACAGAGATAGGGAGGGAGTGAGGCCATGGAGGGATTTGAAAACAAGGATCAGAATTTTAAAATCGAGGAGTTGCCGGAGTGGGAGCCAAAGTAGGTCAGCGCGCACAGGGGGTGATGGGCGAACGGGACTCGGTGCGAGTTAGGACACGGGGCAGCGAGCACAGGGGGTGATGGGTGAACGGGACTGGGTGTGAGTTAGGACACGGGGCAGTGAGCACAGGGGGTGATGGGTGAACGGGACTGGGTGTGAGTTAGGACACGGGGCAGTGAGCACAGGGGGTGATGGGTGAACGGGACTGGGTGTGAGTTAGGACACGGGGCAGTGAGCACAGGGGGTGATGGGTGAACGGGACTGGGTGTGAGTTAGGACACGGGGCAGTGAGCACAGGGGGTGATGGGTGAACGGGACTCGGTGCGAGTTAGGACACGGGGCAGTGAGCACGGGGTGATGGGTGAACGGGACTGGGTGTGAGTTAGGACACGGGGCAGTGAGCACGGGGTGATGGGTGAACGGGACTGGGTGCGAGTTAGGACACGGGGCAGTGAGCACGGGGTGATGGGTGAACGGGACTCGGTGTGAGTTAGGACACGGGGCAATGAGCACGGGGTGATGGGTGAACGGGACTGGGTGTGAGTTAGGACACGGGGCAGTGAGCACAGGGGGTGATGGGTGAACGGGACTGGGTGTGAGTTAGGACACTGGGCAGTGAGCACAGGTGGTGATGGGTGAACGGGACTGGGTGTGAGTTAGGACACGGGGCAGTGAGCACGGGGTGATGGGTGAACGGGACTGGGTGAGAGTTAGGACACAAGGCAGTGAGCACAGGGGGTGATGGGTGAACGGGACTGGGTGTGACTTAGGACACGGGGCAGTGAGCACAGGGGGTGATGGGTGAACAGGACTGGGTGTGAGTTAGGACACGGGGCAGTGAGCACGGGGTGATGGGTGAACGGGACTCGGTGCGAGTTAGGACACGGGGCAGTGAGCACGGGGCGATGGGTGAACAGGACTGGGTGAGAGTTAGGACACAAGGCAGTGAGCACGGGGTGATGTGTGAACGGGACTGGGTGTGACTTAGGACACGGGGCAGTGAGCACAGGGGGTGATGGGTGAACGGGACTCGGTGTGAGTTAGGACACGGGGCAGTGAGCACAGGGGGCGATGGGTGAACGGGACTGGGTGTGAGTTAGGACACGGGGCAGTGAGCACAGGGGGTGATGGGTGAACGGGACTGGGTGTGAGTTAGGACACGGGGCAGTGAGCACGGGGTGATGGGTGAACGGGACTGGGTGTGAGTTAGGACACGGGGCAGTGAGCACAGGGGGTGATGGGTGAACGGGACTGGGTGTGAGTTAGGACAAGGGGCAGTGAGCACGGGGTGATGGGTGAACGGGACTCGGTGCGAGTTAGGACACGGGGCAGTGAGCACAGGGGGTGATGGGTGAATGGGACTCGGTGTGAGTTAGGACACGGGGCAGTGAGCACAGGAGGTGATGGGTGAACGGGACTGGGTGTGAGTTAGGACACGGGACAGTGAGCACAGGGGGTGATGGGTGAACGGGACTGGGTGTGAGTTAGGACACGGGGCAGTGAGCACAGGGGGTGATGGGTGAACGGGACTCGGTGTGAGTTAGGACACGGGGCAGTGAGCATGGGGTGATGGGTGAACGGGACTGGGTGTGAGTTCGGACACGGGGCAGTGAGCACAGGGGGTGATGGGTGAACGGGACTCGGTGTGAGTTAGGACACGGGGCAGTGAGCACGGGGTGATGGGTGAACAGGACTGGGTGTGAGTTTGGACACGGGGCAGTGAGCACGGGATGATGGGTGAACGGGACTGGGTGTGAGTTAGGACACGGGGCAGTGAGCACGGGGTGATGGGTGAACAGGACTGGGTGTGAGTTAGGACACGGGGCAGTGAGCACAGGGGGTGATGGGTGAACGGGACTGGGTGTGAGTTAGGACACGGGGCAGTGAGCACAGGGGGTGATGGGTGAACAGGACTGGGTGTGAGTTAGGACGGGGCAGTGAGCGCAGGGGGTGATGGGCGAACGGGACTGGGTGTGAGTGAGAACACGGGCAGTGAGCACGGGGTGATGGGTGAACGGGACTGGGTGTGAGTTAGGACACGGGGCAGTGAGCACGGGGTGATGGGTGAACGGGACTGGGTGTGAGTTAGGACACGGGGCAGTGAGCACATGGGGTGATGGGTGAACAGGACTGGGTGTGAGTTAGGACGGGGCAGTGAGCACAGGGGGTGATGGGCGAACGGGACTGGGTGTGAGTGAGAACACGGGCAGTGAGCACGGGGTGATGGGTGAACGGGACTGGGTGTGAGTTAGGACACGGGGCAGTGAGCACAGGGGGTGATGGGTGAACGGGACTGGGCGTGAGTTAGGACACTGGGCAGTGAGCACAGGTGGTGATGGGTGAACGGGACTGGATGTGAGTTAGGACACGGGGCAGTGAGCACGGGGTGATGGGTGAACGGGACTGGGTGTGAGTTAGGACACGGGGCAGTGAGCACAGGGGGTGATGGGTGAACGGGACTGGGTGTGACTTAGGACACGGGGCAGTGAGCACAGGGGGTGATGGGTGAACGGGACTGGGTGTGAGTTAGGACACGGGGGCAGTGAGCACAGGGGGTGATGGGTGAACGGGACTCGGTGTGAGTTAGGACACGGGGCAGTGAGCACAGGGGGCGATGGGTGAACGGGACTGGGTGTGAGTTAGGACAAGGGGCAGTGAGCACGGGGTGATGGGTGAACGGGACTCGGTGCGAGTTAGGACACGGGGCAGTGAGCACGGGGTGATGGGTGAATGGGACTCGGTGTGAGTTAGGACACGGGGCAGTGAGCACGGGGTGATGGGTGAACGGGACTCGGTGCGAGTTAGGACACGGGGCAGTGAGCACGGGGGGTGATGGGTGAACGGGACTGGGTGTGAGTTAGGACACTGGGCAGTGAGCACAGGGGGTGATGGGTGAACGGGACTGGGTGTGAGTTAGGACACGGGGCAGTGAGCACAGGGGGTGATGGGTGAACGGGACTGGGTGTGAGTTCGGACACGGGGCAGTGAGCACAGGGGGTGATGGGTGAACGGGACTGGGTGTGAGTTAGGACACGGGGCAGTGAGCACGGGGTGATGGGTGAACAGGACTGGGTGTGAGTTAGGACACGGGGCAGTGAGCACAGGGGGTGATGGGTGAACGGGACTGGGTGTGAGTTAGGACACGGGACAGTGAGCACGGGGATGATGGGTGAACAGGACTGGGTGTGAGTTAGGACACGGGGCAGTGAGCACGGGGTGATGGGTGAACAGGACTGGGTGTGAGTTAGGACACGGGGCAGTGAGCACAGGGGGTGATGGGTGAACGGGACTGGGTGTGAGTTAGGACACGGGGGCAGTGAGCACGGGGTGATGGGTGAACGGGACTGGGTGTGAGTTAGGACACGGGGCAGTGAGCACAGGGGGTAATGGGTGAACGGGACTGGGTGTGAGTGAGGACACGGGCAGTGAGCACAGGGGGTGATGGGTGAACGGGACTGGGTGTGAGTTAGGACACGGGGCAGTGAGCACGGGGCGATGGGTGAACGGGACTGGGTGTGAGTTAGGACACGGGGCAGTGAGCACAGGGGGCGATGGGTGAACGGGACTAAGTGTGAGTTAGGACACGGGGCAGTGAGCACGGGGTGATGGGTGAACGGGACTGGGTGCGAGTTAGGACACGGGGCAGTGAGCACGGGGTGATGGGTGAACGGGACTGGGTGTGAGTTAGGACACGGGGCAGTGAGCAGAGGGGGTGATGGGTGAACGGGACTGGGTGCGAGTTAGGACACAGGGCAGTGAGCACAGGGGGTGATGGGTGAACGGGACTGGGTGTGAGTTAGGACACGGGGCAGCGTGCGCAGGGGGTGATGGGTGAACGGGACTGGGTGTGAGTTAGGACACGGGGCAGTGAGCACAGGGGGTGATGGGTGAACGGGACTGGGTGTGAGTTAGGACACGGGGCAGTGAGCACAGGGGGTGATGGGTGAACGGGACTGGGTGTGAGTTAGGACACGGGGCAGTGAGCACAGGGGGTGATGGGTGAACGGGACTGGGTGTGAGTTAGGACACGGGGCAGTGAGCACAGGGGGTGATGGGTGAACGGGACTGGGTGTGAGTTAGGACACGGGGCAGTGAGCACGGGGTGATGGGTGAACGGGACTCGGTGCGAGTTAGGACACGGGGCAGTGAGCACAGGGGGTGATGGGTGAACGGGACTGGGTGTGAGTTAGGACACGGGGCAGTGAGCACAGGGGGTGATGGGTGAACGGGACTGGGTGTGAGTTAGGACACGGGGCAGTGAGCACGGGGTGATGGGTGAACGGGACTGGGTGTGAGTTAGGACACGGGGCAGTGAGCACGGGGTGATGGGTGAACGGGACTGGGTGCGAGTTAGGACACGGGGCAGTGAGCACAGGGGGTGATGGGTGAACGGGACTGGGTGTGAGTTAGGACACGGGGCAGTGAGCACAGGGGGTGATGGGTGAACGGGACTGGGTGTGAGTTAGGACACGGGGCAGTGAGCACAGGGGGTGATGGGTGAACGGGACTGGGTGTGAGTTAGGACACGGGGCAGTGAGCACAGGGGGTGATGGGTGAATGGGACTGGGTGTGAGTTAGGACACGGGGCAGTGAGCACAGGGGGTGATGGGTGAACGGGACTGGGTGTGAGTTAGGACACAGGGCAGTGAGCACGGGGTGATGGGTGAACGGGTCTGGGTGCGAGTTAGGACACGGGGCAGTGAGCACGGGGTGATGGGTGAACGGGACTGGGTGCGAGTTAGGACACGGGGCAGTGAGCACGGGGTGATGGGTGAACGGGACTGGGTGTGAGTTAGGACACAGGGCAGTGAGCACAGGGGGTGATGGGTGAACGGGACTGGGTGTGAGTTAGGACACGGGGCAGTGAGCACGGGGTGATGGGTGAACCGGACTGGGTGTGAGTTAGGACACGGGGCAGTGAGCACGGGGTGATGGGTGAACGGGACTGGGTGCGAGTTAGGACACGGGGCAGTGAGCACGGGGTGATGGGTGAACGGGACTGGGTGTGAGTTAGGACACAGGGCAGTGAGCACGGGGTAATGGGTGAACGGGACTGGGTGTGAGTTAGGACACGGGGCAGTGAGCACAGGGGGTGATGGGTGAACGGGACTGGGTGTGAGTTAGGACACGGGGCAGTGAGCACAGGGGGTGATGGGTGAACGGGACTGGGTGTGAGTTAGGACACGGAGCAGCGCGCGCAGGGGGTGATGGGTGAACGGGACTGGGTGTGAGTTAGGACACGGGGCAGTGAGCACGGGGTGATGGGTGAACGGGACTGGGTGTGAGTTAGGACATGGGGCAGTGAGCACAGGGGGTGATGGGTGAACGGGACTGGGTGTGAGTTAGGACACGGGGCAGTGAGCACGGGGTGATGGGTGAATGGGACTGGGTGTGAGTTAGGACACGGGGCAGTGAGCACGGGGTGATGGGTGAATGGGACTGGGTGTGAGTTAGGACACGGGGCAGTGAGCACGGGGTGATGGGTGAACGGGACTGGGTGTGAGTTAGGACACGGGGCAGTGAGCACAGGGGGTGATGGGTGAACGGGACTGGGTGTGAGTTAGGACACGGGGCAGTGAGCACAGGGGGTGATGGGTGAACGGGACTGGGTGTGAGTTAGGACACGGGGCAGTGAGCACGGGGTGATGGGTGAACGGGACTGGGTGTGAGTTAGGACACGGGGCAGTGAGCACAGGGGGTGATGGGTGAACGGGACTGGGTGTGAGTTAGGACACGGGGCAGTGAGCACAGGGGGTGATGGGTGAACGGGACTGGGTGTGAGTTAGGACACGGGGCAGTGAGCACAGGAGGTGATGGGTGAACGGGACTGGGTGTGAGTTAGGACACGGGACAGTGAGCACAGGGGGTGATGGGTGAACGGGACTGGGTGTGAGTTAGGACACGGGGCAGTGAGCACAGGGGGTGATGGGTGAACGGGACTCGGTGTGAGTTAGGACACGGGGCAGTGAGCACGGGGTGATGGGTGAACGGGACTGGGTGTGAGTTAGGACACGGGGCAGTGAGCACGGGGTGATGGGTGAACGGGACTCGGTGTGAGTTAGGACACGGGGCAGTGAGCACGGGGTGATGGGTGAACAGGACTGGGTGTGAGTTTGGACACGGGGCAGTGAGCACGGGATGATGGGTGAACGGGACTGGGTGTGAGTTAGGACACGGGGCAGTGAGCACGGGGTGATGGGTGAACAGGACTGGGTGTGAGTTAGGACACGGGGCAGTGAGCACAGGGGGTGATGGGTGAACGGGACTGGGTGTGAGTTAGGACACGGGGCAGTGAGCACAGGGGGTGATGGGTGAACAGGACTGGGTGTGAGTTAGGACGGGGCAGTGAGCGCAGGGGGTGATGGGCGAACGGGACTGGGTGTGAGTGAGAACACGGGCAGTGAGCACGGGGTGATGGGTGAACGGGACTGGGTGTGAGTTAGGACACGGGGCAGTGAGCACGGGGTGATGGGTGAACGGGACTGGGTGTGAGTTAGGACACGGGGCAGTGAGCACATGGGGTGATGGGTGAACAGGACTGGGTGTGAGTTAGGACGGGGCAGTGAGCACAGGGGGTGATGGGCGAACGGGACTGGGTGTGAGTGAGAACACGGGCAGTGAGCACGGGGTGATGGGTGAACGGGACTGGGTGTGAGTTAGGACACGGGGCAGTGAGCACAGGGGGTGATGGGTGAACGGGACTGGGCGTGAGTTAGGACACTGGGCAGTGAGCACAGGTGGTGATGGGTGAACGGGACTGGATGTGAGTTAGGACACGGGGCAGTGAGCACGGGGTGATGGGTGAACGGGACTGGGTGTGAGTTAGGACACGGGGCAGTGAGCACAGGGGGTGATGGGTGAACGGGACTGGGTGTGACTTAGGACACGGGGCAGTGAGCACGGGGTGATGGGTGAACGGGACTGGGTGTGAGTTAGGACACGGGGGCAGTGAGCACAGGGGGTGATGGGTGAACGGGACTCGGTGTGAGTTAGGACACGGGGCAGTGAGCACAGGGGGCGATGGGTGAACGGGACTGGGTGTGAGTTAGGACAAGGGGCAGTGAGCACGGGGTGATGGGTGAACGGGACTCGGTGCGAGTTAGGACACGGGGCAGTGAGCACGGGGTGATGGGTGAATGGGACTCGGTGTGAGTTAGGACACGGGGCAGTGAGCACGGGGTGATGGGTGAACGGGACTCGGTGCGAGTTAGGACACGGGGCAGTGAGCACGGGGGGTGATGGGTGAACGGGACTGGGTGTGAGTTAGGACACTGGGCAGTGAGCACAGGGGGTGATGGGTGAACGGGACTGGGTGTGAGTTAGGACACGGGGCAGTGAGCACAGGGGGTGATGGGTGAACGGGACTGGGTGTGAGTTCGGACACGGGGCAGTGAGCACAGGGGGTGATGGGTGAACGGGACTGGGTGTGAGTTAGGACACGGGGCAGTGAGCACGGGGTGATGGGTGAACAGGACTGGGTGTGAGTTAGGACACGGGGCAGTGAGCACAGGGGGTGATGGGTGAACGGGACTGGGTGTGAGTTAGGACACGGGACAGTGAGCACGGGGATGATGGGTGAACAGGACTGGGTGTGAGTTAGGACACGGGGCAGTGAGCACGGGGTGATGGGTGAACAGGACTGGGTGTGAGTTAGGACACGGGGCAGTGAGCACAGGGGGTGATGGGTGAACGGGACTGGGTGTGAGTTAGGACACGGGGGCAGTGAGCACGGGGTGATGGGTGAACGGGACTGGGTGTGAGTTAGGACACGGGGCAGTGAGCACAGGGGGTAATGGGTGAACGGGACTGGGTGTGAGTGAGGACACGGGCAGTGAGCACAGGGGGTGATGGGTGAACGGGACTGGGTGTGAGTTAGGACACGGGGCAGTGAGCACGGGGCGATGGGTGAACGGGACTGGGTGTGAGTTAGGACACGGGGCAGTGAGCACAGGGGGCGATGGGTGAACGGGACTAAGTGTGAGTTAGGACACGGGGCAGTGAGCACGGGGTGATGGGTGAACGGGACTGGGTGCGAGTTAGGACACGGGGCAGTGAGCACGGGGTGATGGGTGAACGGGACTGGGTGTGAGTTAGGACACGGGGCAGTGAGCAGAGGGGGTGATGGGTGAACGGGACTGGGTGCGAGTTAGGACACAGGGCAGTGAGCACAGGGGGTGATGGGTGAACGGGACTGGGTGTGAGTTAGGACACGAGGCAGCGTGCGCAGGGGGTGATGGGTGAACGGGACTGGGTGTGAGTTAGGACACGGGGCAGTGAGCACAGGGGGTGATGGGTGAACGGGACTGGGTGTGAGTTAGGACACGGGGCAGTGAGCACAGGGGGTGATGGGTGAACGGGACTGGGTGTGAGTTAGGACACGGGGCAGTGAGCACAGGGGGTGATGGGTGAACGGGACTGGGTGTGAGTTAGGACACGGGGCAGTGAGCACAGGGGGTGATGGGTGAACGGGACTGGGTGTGAGTTAGGACACGGGGCAGTGAGCACGGGGTGATGGGTGAACGGGACTCGGTGCGAGTTAGGACACGGGGCAGTGAGCACAGGGGGTGATGGGTGAACGGGACTGGGTGTGAGTTAGGACACGGGGCAGTGAGCACAGGGGGTGATGGGTGAACGGGACTGGGTGTGAGTTAGGACACGGGGCAGTGAGCACGGGGTGATGGGTGAACGGGACTGGGTGTGAGTTAGGACACGGGGCAGTGAGCACGGGGTGATGGGTGAACGGGACTGGGTGCGAGTTAGGACACGGGGCAGTGAGCACAGGGGGTGATGGGTGAACGGGACTGGGTGTGAGTTAGGACACGGGGCAGTGAGCACAGGGGGTGATGGGTGAACGGGACTGGGTGTGAGTTAGGACACGGGGCAGTGAGCACAGGGGGTGATGGGTGAACGGGACTGGGTGTGAGTTAGGACACGGGGCAGTGAGCACAGGGGGTGATGGGTGAATGGGACTGGGTGTGAGTTAGGACACGGGGCAGTGAGCACAGGGGGTGATGGGTGAACGGGACTGGGTGTGAGTTAGGACACAGGGCAGTGAGCACAGGGGGTGATGGGTGAACGGGACTGGGTGCGAGTTAGGACACGGGGCAGTGAGCACGGGGTGATGGGTGAACGGGACTGGGTGCGAGTTAGGACACGGGGCAGTGAGCACGGGGTGATGGGTGAACGGGACTGGGTGTGAGTTAGGACACAGGGCAGTGAGCACAGGGGGTGATGGGTGAACGGGACTGGGTGTGAGTTAGGACACGGGGCAGTGAGCACAGGGGGTGATGGGTGAACGGGACTGGGTGTGAGTTAGGACACGGGGCAGTGAGCACGGGGTGATGGGTGAACCGGACTGGGTGTGAGTTAGGACACGGGGCAGTGAGCACGGGGTGATGGGTGAACGGGACTGGGTGCGAGTTAGGACACGGGGCAGTGAGCACGGGGTGATGGGTGAACGGGACTGGGTGTGAGTTAGGACACAGGGCAGTGAGCACGGGGTAATGGGTGAACGGGACTGGGTGTGAGTTAGGACACGGGGCAGTGAGCACAGGGGGTGATGGGTGAACGGGACTGGGTGTGAGTTAGGACACGGGGCAGTGAGCACAGGGGGTGATGGGTGAACGGGACTGGGTGTGAGTTAGGACACGGAGCAGCGCGCGCAGGGGGTGATGGGTGAACGGGACTGGGTGTGAGTTAGGACACGGGGCAGTGAGCACGGGGTGATGGGTGAACGGGACTGGGTGTGAGTTAGGACATGGGGCAGTGAGCACAGGGGGTGATGGGTGAACGGGACTGGGTGTGAGTTAGGACACGGGGCAGTGAGCACGGGGTGATGGGTGAATGGGACTGGGTGTGAGTTAGGACACGGGGCAGTGAGCACGGGGTGATGGGTGAATGGGACTGGGTGTGAGTTAGGACACGGGGCAGTGAGCACGGGGTGATGGGTGAACGGGACTGGGTGTGAGTTAGGACACGGGGCAGTGAGCACAGGGGGTGATGGGTGAACGGGACTGGGTGTGAGTTAGGACACGGGGCAGTGAGCACAGGGGGTGATGGGTGAACGGGACTGGGTGTGAGTTAGGACACGGGGCAGTGAGCACGGGGTGATGGGTGAACGGGACTGGGTGTGAGTTAGGACACGGGGCAGTGAGCACAGGGGGTGATGGGTGAACGGGACTGGGTGTGAGTTAGGACACGGGGCAGTGAGCACAGGGGGTGATGGGTGAACGGGACTGGGTGTGAGTTAGGACACGGGGCAGTGAGCACAGGAGGTGATGGGTGAACGGGACTGGGTGTGAGTTAGGACACGGGACAGTGAGCACAGGGGGTGATGGGTGAACGGGACTGGGTGTGAGTTAGGACACGGGGCAGTGAGCACAGGGGGTGATGGGTGAACGGGACTCGGTGTGAGTTAGGACACGGGGCAGTGAGCACGGGGTGATGGGTGAACGGGACTGGGTGTGAGTTAGGACACGGGGCAGTGAGCACGGGGTGATGGGTGAACGGGACTCGGTGTGAGTTAGGACACGGGGCAGTGAGCACGGGGTGATGGGTGAACAGGACTGGGTGTGAGTTTGGACACGGGGCAGTGAGCACGGGATGATGGGTGAACGGGACTGGGTGTGAGTTAGGACACGGGGCAGTGAGCACGGGGTGATGGGTGAACAGGACTGGGTGTGAGTTAGGACACGGGGCAGTGAGCACAGGGGGTGATGGGTGAACGGGACTGGGTGTGAGTTAGGACACGGGGCAGTGAGCACAGGGGGTGATGGGTGAACGGGACTGGGTGTGAGTTAGGACACGGGGCAGTGAGCACAGGGGTGATGGGTGAACGGGACTGGGTGTGAGTTAGGACACGGGGCAGTGAGCACAGGGGGTGATGGGTGAACGGGACTGGGTGTGAGTTAGGACACGGGGCAGTGAGCACAGGGGGTGATGGGTGAACAGGACTGGGTGTGAGTTAGGACACGGGGCAGTGAGCACGGGGTGATGGGTGAACAGGACTGGGTGTGAGTTAGGACGGGGCAGTGAGCGCAGGGGGTGATGGGCGAACGGGACTGGGTGTGAGTGAGAACACGGGGCAGTGAGCACAGGGGGTGATGGGTGAACGGGACTGGGTGTGAGTTAGGACACGGGCAGTGAGCACGGGGTGATGGGTGAACGGGACTGGGTGTGAGTTAGGACACGGGGCAGTGAGCACGGGGTGATGGGTGAACGGGACTGTGTGTGAGTTAGGACGGGGCAGTGAGCGCAGGGGGTGATGGGCGAACGGGACTGGGTGTGAGTTAGGACACGGGCAGTGAGCGCAGGGGGTGATGGGTGAACGGGACTGGGTGTGAGTTAGGACACGGGCAGTGAGCACGGGGTGATGGGTGAACGGGACTGGGTGTGAGTTAGGACACGGGGCAGTGAGCACAGGGTGTGATGGGTGAACGGGACTGGGTGTGAGTGAGAACACGGGGCAGTGAGCACAGGGGGTGATGGGTGAACGGGACTGGGTGTGAGTTAGGACACGGGGCAGTGAGCACGGGGTGATGGGTGAACGGGACTGGGTGAGAGTTAGGACACAAGGCAGTGAGCACGGGGTGATGGGTGAACGGGACTAGGTGTGAGTTAGGACACGGGGCAGTGAGCACAGGGGGTGATGGGTGAACGGGACTCGGTGTGAGTGAGGACACGGGGCAGTGAGCACAGGGGGTGATGGGTGAACGGGACTGGGTGTGAGTTAGGACACGGGACAGTGAGCACGGGGTGATGGGTGAACGGGACTGGGTGTGACTTAGGACACGGGGCAGTGAGCACAGGGGGTGATGGGTGAACGGGACTCGGTGTGAGTTAGGACACGGGGCAGTGAGCACAGGGGGTGATGGGTGAACGGGACTGGGTGTGAGTTAGGACACGGGGCAGTGAGCACGGGGTGATGGGTGAACGGGACTGGGTGTGAGTTAGGACACGGGGCAGTTAGCACAGGGGGTGATGGGTGAACGGGACTGGGTGTGAGTTAGGACACGGGGCAGTGAGCACGGGGTGATGGGTGAACGGGACTCGGTGCGAGTTAGGACACGGGGCAGTGAGCACGGGGTGATGGGTGAACGGGACTCGGTGTGAGTTAGGACACGGGGCAGTGAGCACAGGGGGTGATGGGTGAACGGGACTGGGTGTGAGTTAGGACACGGGGCAGTGAGCACGGGGTGATGGGTGAACGGGACTGGGTGTGAGTTAGGACACGGGGCAGTGAGCACAGCGGGTGATGGGTGAATGGGACTGGGTGCGAGTTAGGACACGGGGGCAGTGAGCACAGGGGGTGATGGGTGAACGGGACTCGGTGTGAGTTAGGACACGGGGCAGTGAGCACAGCGGGTGATGGGTGAATGGGACTGGGTGCGAGTTAGGACACGGGGCAGTGAGCACGGGGGGTGATGGGTGAACGGGAGTGGGTGTGAGTTAGGATACGGGACAGTGAGCACGGGGTGATGGGTGAACGGGACTGGGTGTGAGTTAGCACACGGGGCAGTGAGCACGGGGTGATGGGTGAACGGGACTGGGTGTGAGTTAGGACACGGGGCAGTGAGCACAGGGGGTGATGGGTGAACGGGACTGGGTGTGAGTTAGGACACGGGGGCAGTGAGCGCAGGGGGTGATGGGCGAACGGGACTGGGTGTGAGTGAGGACACGGGCAGTGAGCACAGGGGGTGATGGGTGAATGGGACTGGGTGTGAGTTAGGACACGGGGCAGTGAGCACGGGGTGATGGGTGAACGGGACTGGGTGCGAGTTAGGACACGGGGCAGTGAGCACGGGGTGATGGGTGAACGGGACTGGGTGTGAGTTAGGACACGGGGCAGTGAGCACGGGGTGATGGGTGAACGGGACTGGGTGCGAGTTAGGACACAGGGCAGTGAGCACAGAGGGTGATGGGTGAATGGGACTGGGTGTGAGTGAGGACACGGGGCAGTGAGCACAGGGGGTGATGGGTGAACGGGACTGGGTGTGAGTTAGGACACGGGGCAGTGAGCACAGGGGGTGATGGGTGAACAGGACTGGGTGTGAGTTAGGACGGGGCAGTGAGCGCAGGGGGTGATGGGCGAACGGGACTGGGTGTGAGTGAGAACACGGGGCAGTGAGCACAGGGGGTGATGGGTGAACGGGACTGGGTGTGAGTTAGGACACGGGCAGTGAGCACGGGGTGATGGGTGAACGGGACTGGGTGTGAGTTAGGACACGGGGCAGTGAGCACGGGGTGATGGGTGAACGGGACTGTGTGTGAGTTAGGACGGGGCAGTGAGCGCAGGGGGTGATGGGCGAACGGGACTGGGTGTGAGTTAGGACACGGGCAGTGAGCGCAGGGGGTGATGGGTGAACGGGACTGGGTGTGAGTTAGGACACGGGGCAGTGAGCACAGGGGGTGATGGGTGAACGGGACTGGGTGTGAGTTAGGACACGGGGCAGTGAGCACGGGGTGATGGGTGAACGGGACTGGGTGCGAGTTAGGACACGGGGCAGTGAGCACGGGGTGATGGGTGAACGGGACTGGGTGTGAGTTAGGACACGGGGCAGTGAGCACGGGGTGATGGGTGAACGGGACTGGGTGCGAGTTAGGACACGGGGCAGTGAGCACAGGGGGTGATGGGTGAACGGGACTGGGTGTGAGTTAGGACACGGGGCAGTGAGCACAGGGGGTGATGGGTGAACGGGACTGGGTGTGAGTTAGGACACTGGGCAGTGAGCACAGGTGGTGATGGGTGAACGGGACTCGGTGCGAGTTAGGACACGGGGCAGTGAGCACGGGGTGATGGGTGAACGGGACTGGGTGTGAGTTAGGACACGGGGCAGTGAGCACGGGGTGATGGGTGAACGGGACTCGGTGCGAGTTAGGACACGGGGCAGTGAGCACGGGGTGATGGGTGAACGGGACTCGGTGTGAGTTAGGACACGGGGCAGTGAGCACGGGGTGATGGGTGAACGGGACTCGGTGCGAGTTAGGACACGGGGCAGTGAGCACGGGGGGTGATGGGTGAACGGGACTGGGTGTGAGTTAGGATATGGGACAGTGAGCACGGGGTGATGGGTGAACGGGACTGGGTGTGAGTTAGGACACGGGGCAGTGAGCACAGGGGGTGATGGGTGAACGGGACTGGGTGCGAGTTAGGACACGGGGCAGTGAGCACAGGGGGTGATGGGTGAACGGGACTGGGTGTGAGTTAGGACACGGGGGCAGTGAGCGCAGGGGGTGATGGGCGAACGGGACTGGGTGTGAGTGAGGACACGGGCAGTGAGCACAGGGGGTGATGGGTGAATGGGACTGGGTGCGAGTTAGGACACGGGGCAGTGAGCACGGGGCGATGGGTGAACGGGACTGGGTGTGAGTTAGGACACGGGGCAGTGAGCACAGGGGGTGATGGGTGAACGGGACTGGGTGTGAGTTAGGACACGGGGCAGTGAGCACGGGGTAATGGGTGAACGGGACTCGGTGTGAGTTAGGACACGGGGCAGTGAGCACAGGGGGTGATGGGTGAACGGGACTGGGTGCGAGTTAGGACACGGGGTAGTGAGCACCGGGGGTGATGGGTGAACGGGACTCAGTGTGAGTTAGGACACGGGGCAGTGAGCACGGGGTGATGGGTGAACGGGACTCAGTGTGAGTTAGGACACGGGGCAGTGAGCACAGGGGGCGATGGGTGAACGGGACTCAGTGTGAGTTAGGACACGGGGCAGTGAGCACGGGGTGATGGGTGAACGGGACTGGGTGCGAGTTAGGACACGGGGCAGTGAGCACGGGGTGATGGGTGAACGGGACTGGGTGTGAGTTTGGACACGGGGCAGTGAGCACGGGATGATGGGTGAACGGGACTGGGTGTGAGTTAGGACACGGGGCAGTGAGCACGGGGTGATGGGTGAACGGGACTGGGTGTGAGTTAGGACACGGGGCAGTGAGCACGGGGTGATGGGTGAACGGGACTGGGTGTGAGTTTGGACACGGGGCAGTGAGCACGGGATGATGGGTGAACGGGACTGGGTGTGAGTTAGGACACGGGGCAGTGAGCACGGGGTGATGGGTGAACGGGACTGGGTGTGAGTTTGGACACGGGGCAGTGAGCACGGGATGATGGGTGAACGGGACTGGGTGCGAGTTAGGACACGGGGCAGTGAGCACGGGGTGATGGTTGAACGGGACTGGGTGTGAGTTCGGACACGGGGCAGTGAGCACGGGGTGATGGGTGAACGGGACTCGGTGTGAGTTAGGACACGGGGCAGTGAGCACGGGGTGATGGGTGAACAGGACTGGGTGTGAGTTTGGACACGGGGCAGTGAGCACGGGATGATGGGTGAACGGGACTGGGTGTGAGTTAGGACACGGGGCAGTGAGCACGGGGTGATGGGTGAACGGGACTGGGTGTGAGTTAGGACACGGGGCAGTGAGCACGGGGTGATGGGTGAACGGGACTGGGTGTGAGTTTGGACACGGGGCAGTGAGCACGGGATGATGGGTGAACGGGACTGGGTGCGAGTTAGGACACGGGGCAGTGAGCACGGGGTGATGGGTGAACAGGACTGGGTGTGAGTTAGGACACGGGGCAGTGAGCACAGGGGGTGATGGGTGAACGGGACTGGGTGTGAGTTAGGACACGGGGCAGTGAGCACAGGGGGTGATGGGTGAACAGGACTGGGTGTGAGTTAGGACGGGGCAGTGAGCGCAGGGGGTGATGGGCGAACGGGACTGGGTGTGAGTTAGGACACGGGGCAGTGAGCACGGGGTGATGGGTGAACGGGACTGGGTGTGAGTTAGGACACGGGGCAGTGAGCACGGGGTGATGGGTGAACGGGACTGGGTGTGAGTTAGGACACGGGGCAGTGAGCACAGGGGGTGATGGGTGAACGGGACTTGGTGTGAGTTAGGACACGGGGCAGTGAGCACAGGGGGTGATGGGTGAACGGGACTGGGTGTGAGTTAGGACACGGGGCAGTGAGCACAAGGGGTGATGAGTGAACGGGACTGGGTGTGAGTTAGGGCACGGGGCAGTGAGCACAGGGGGGGTGATGGGTGAACGGGACTGGGTGTGAGTTAGGACACGGGGCAGTGAGCACAGGGGGTGATGGGTGAACGGGACTGGGTGTGAGTTAGGACACGGGGCAGTGAGCACAGGGGGTGATGGGTGATCGGGACTGGGTGTGAGTTAGGACACGGGGCAGTGAGCACAGGGGGTGATGGGTGAACGGGACTGGGTGTGAGTTAGGACACGGGGCAGTGAGCACAGGGGGTGATGGGTGATCGGGACTGTGTGTGAGTTAGGACGGGGCAGTGAGCGCAGGGGGTGATGGGCGAACGGGACTGGGTGTGGGTGAGAACACGGGCAGTGAGCACGGGGTGATGGGTGAACGGGACTGGGTGTGAGTTAGGACACTGGGCAGTGAGCACAGGTGGTGATGGGTGAACGGGACTGGGTGTGAGTTAGGACACTGGGCAGTGAGCACAGGTGGTGATGGGTGAACGGGACTGGGTGTGAGTTAGGACACGGGGCAGTGAGCACAGGTGGTGATGGGTGAACGGGACTGGGTGTGAGTTAGGACTCGGGGCAGTGAGCACGGGGTGATGGGTGAACGGGACTGGGTGAGAGTTAGGACACAAGGCAGTGAGCACAGGGGGTGATGGGTGAACGGGACTGGGTGTGAGTTAGGACACGGGGCAGTGAGCACAGGGGGTGATGGGTGAACGGGACTGGGTGTGACTTAGGACACGGGGCAGTGAGCACAGGGGGTGATGGGTGAACAGGACTGGGTGTGAGTTAGGACACGGGGCAGTGAGCACAGGGGGTGATGGGTGAACGGGACTCGGTGTGAGTTAGGACACGGGGCAGTGAGCACGGGGTGATGGGTGAATGGGACTGGGTGTGAGTTTGGACACGGGGCAGTGAGCACAGGGGGTGATGGGTGAACGGGACTGGGTGTGAGTTAGGACACGGGGCAGTGAGCACGGGGTGATGGGTGAACGGGACTCGGTGCGAGTTAGGACACGGGGCAGTGAGCACGGGGTGATGGGTGAACGGGACTGGGTGTGAGTTAGGACACGGGGCAGTGAGCACGGGGTGATGGGTGAACGGGACTCGGTGCGAGTTCGGACACGGGGCAGTGAGCACGGGGTGATGGGTGAACGGGACTCGGTGTGAGTTAGGACACGGGGCAGTGAGCACGGGGTGATGGGTGAACGGGACTCGGTGCGAGTTAGGACACGGGGCAGTGAGCACGGGGGGTGATGGGTGAACGGGACTGGGTGTGAGTTAGGATACGGGACAGTGAGCACGGGGTGATGGGTGAACGGGACTGGGTGTGAGTTAGCACACGGGGCAGTGAGCACGGGGTGATGGGTGAACGGGACTCGGTGTGAGTTAGGACACGGGGCAGTGAGCACAGGGGGTGATGGGTGAACGGGACTTGGTGTGAGTTAAGACACGGGGCAGTGAGCACGGGGTGATGGGTGAACGGGACTGGGTGTGAGTTAGGACACGGGGCAGTGAGCACAGGGGGTGATGGGTGAACGGGACTGGGTGTGAGTTAGGACACGGGGGCAGTGAGCGCAGGGGGTGATGGGTGAACGGGACTGGGTGTGAGTTAGGACACGGGGCAGTGAGCACAGGGGGTGATGGGTGAACGGGACTGGGTGTGAGTTAGGACACGGGGCAGTGAGCACGGGGTGATGGGCGAACGGGACTGGGTGTGAGTGAGGACACGGGCAGTGAGCACAGGGGGTGATGGGTGAATGGGACTGGGTGCGAGTTAGGACACGGGGCAGTGAGCACGGGGCGATGGGTGAACGGGACTGGGTGTGAGTTAGGACACGGGGCAGTGAGCACAGGGGGTGATGGGTGAACGGGACTGGGTGTGAGTTAGGACACGGGGCAGTGAGCACGGGGCGATGGGTGAACGGGACTCAGTGTGAGTTAGGACACGGGGCAGTGAGCACGGGGTGATGGGTGAACGGGACTGGGTGCGAGTTAGGACACGGGGCAGTGAGCACGGGGTGATGGGTGAACGGGACTGGGTGTGAGTTAGGACACGGGGCAGTGAGCACGGGGTGATGGGTGAACGGGACTGGGTGTGAGTTAGGACACGGGGCAGTGAGCACGGGGTGATGGGTGAACGGGACTCGGTGTGAGTTAGGACACGGGGCACTGAGCACGGGGTGATGGGTGAACGGGACTCGGTGCGAGTTAGGACACGGGGCAGTGAGCACAGGGGGTGATGGGTGAACGGGACTGGGTGTGAGTTAGGACACGGGGCAGTGAGCACGGGGTGATGGGTGAACGGGACTGGGTGCGAGTTAGGACACGGGGCAGTGAGCACGGGGTGATGGGTGAACGGGACTGGGTGTGAGTTAGGACACGGGGCAGTGAGCACGGGGTGATGGGTGAACGGGACTGGGTGCGAGTTAGGACACGGGGCACTGAGCACGGTGTGATGGGTGAACGGGACTCGGTGCGAGTTAGGACACGGGGCACTGAGCACGGGGTGATGGGTGAACGGGACTGGGTGCGAGTTAGGACACGGGGCAGTGAGCACGGGGTGATGGGTGAACGGGACTGGGTGTGAGTTAGGACACGGGGCAGTGAGCACGGGGTGATGGGTGAACGGGACTGGGTGCGAGTTAGGACACGGGGCAGTGAGCACGGGGTGATGGGTGAACGGGACTGGGTGCGAGTTAGGACACGGGGCACTGAGCACGGGGTGATGGGTGAACGGGACTCGGTGCGAGTTAGGACACGGGGCAGTGAGCACAGGGGGTGATGGGTGAACGGGACTGGGTGTGAGTTAGGACACGGGGCAGTGAGCACGGGGTGATGGGTGAACGGGACTGGGTGCGAGTTAGGACACGGGGCAGTGAGCACGGGGTGATGGGTGAACGGGACTGGGTGTGAGTTAGGACACGGGGCAGTGAGCACGGGGTGATGGGTGAACGGGACTGGGTGCGAGTTAGGACACGGGGCAGTGAGCACAGTGGGTGATGGGTGAACGGGACTGGGTGTGAGTTAGGACACGGGGCAGTGAGCACAGGGGGTGATGGGTGAACAGGACTGGGTGTGAGTTAGGACACGGGGCAGTGAGCACAGGCGGTGATGGGTGAACGGGACTGGGTGTGAGTTAGGACACGGGGCAGTGAGCACAGGGGGTGATGGGTGAACGGGACTGGGTGAGTGTTAGGACACGGGGCAGTGAGCACGGGGTGATGGGTGAACGGGACTGGGTGTGAGTTAGGACATGGGGCAGTGAGCACAGGGGGTGATGGGTGAACGGGACTCGGTGAGAGTTAGGACACGGGGCAGTGAGCACGGGGTGATGGGTGAATGGGACTGGGTGTGAGTTAGGACACGGGGCAGTGAGCACGGGGTGATGGGTGAACGGGACTGGGTGTGAGTTCGGACACGGGGCAGTGAGCACGGGGTGATGGGTGAACGGGACTGGGTGTGAGTTAGGACACGGGGCAGTGAGCACGGGGTGATGGGTGAACGGGACTGGGTGTGAGTTAGGACACGGGGCAGTGAGCACGGGGTGATGGCTGAACGGGACTCGGTGTGAGTTAGGACACGGGGCAATGAGCCCGGGGGTCATGGGTGAACGGGACTGGGTGTGAGTTAGGACACGGGGCAGTGAGCACAGGGGGTGATGGGTGAACGGGACTGGGTGCGAGTTAGGACACGGGGCAGTGAGCACAGGGGGTGATGGATGAACGGGACTGGGTGTGAGTTAGGACACGGGGCAGTGATCACACAGGGTGATGGGTGAACGGGACTGGGTGTGAGTTAGGACACGGGGCAGTGAGCACAGGGGGTGATGGGTGAACGGGACTGGGTGCGAGTTAGGACACGGGAGGGAAGCTGAGTTTGGGATGAGCTCAAGTTGAAGGAGGGTGCGAGGTGGGACATCCCTTACCCGGACCAGTACAAAAATTACCTGGGGCAGAGAGCGGAAGAGACGGTGCAAATTTAAAAAGGAGTGGTTGCTCCAATTGGTGTCCACTACATACTCATGCAATGTATTAATAGTGTCCTGTTTCTTGTCACGCTTCCTCTGTCACATTTCAGCCCATCTGAGCGATATATATTTATATAGAATCGTAGAATGGTTACAGCACAGCAGGAGACCATTCGGCCCGTCGAGCCCGTGCCGGCTCTCTACAAGAGCACTTCAGCTAGTCCCACTCCCCCACCCTTTCCCCGTAGCCCTGCAAACCTTTTTTCCTTCAGGTACTTATCCAATTCCCTTTTGAAAGCCACGATCGAGTCTGCCTCCACCACCCTTTCAGGCAGTGCATTCCAGATCCTGACCACTCGCTGCCTAAACAAGTTTTTCCTCACGTCGCTTTGGTTCTTCTGCCAATCACCTTAAATCTGTGTCCTCTGGTTCTCGACCCTTCCGCCAATGGGGACAGTTTCACTCTATCTACACTGTCCAGACCCCTCATGATTTTGAACACCTCGATCAAATCTCCTCTCAATCTTCTCTGCTCCAAGGAGAACAACCCCAGCTTCTCCAGTCTCTCCATGTAACTGAAGTCCCTCATCCCTGGTACCATTCTCGTAAATCTTTTCTACACCCTCCCTAAGGCCTTCCCATCCTTCCTAAAGTGCGGTGCCCAGAATTGGACACTAACTCCAGTTGAGGCCGAACCAGTGTTTTATAAAGGTTCATCATAATTTGTACTCTATGCCTCTGTTCAGGAAGTTTGGATCCCATAAGCTTTTTTAACAGCTTTCTCAACCTGCCCTGCCACCTTCAACGATTTGTGCACACATACCCCCAGCTCTCTCTGTTCATGCACCCCCCTTTAGGATTGTACCCTTTAGTTTATATGTCCTCTCTTCATTCTTTCTACCAAACTGTATCACTTCGCACTTTTCTGCGTTAAATTTAATCTGCCACGTGTCCGCCCATTCCACCTCTTGAAACATAGAAGATAGGAGCAGGAGTAGACCATTCGGCCCTTCGAGCCTGCTCTGCCATTCAACGAGATCATGGCTGATCATCCAAACCCTAGCACCCGGTCCCTACACCGACAGCCATCCCACACAAGCCCTATCCCCGTAACCCCACGTATTTAATCCCCCCTAACACTAAGGGCCAATTTTTTTTATCACGGCCAATCAACCTAACCTGCACATCTTTGGACTGTGGGAGGAAACCGGAGCACCCGGAGGAAACCCACGCAAACACGGGGAGAATGTCTGTGTGGAGTTTGCACAGTCACCCGAGGCCGGATTTGAACCCGGGTCCCTGGCGCTGTGAGGCAACAGTGCTAACCACTATGCCACCGTGCTGCCCTCACTCTATCACTCTCCTGCTCACGGTTGACTATACTTCCAAGTGTTGCGTCATCTGCAAAATTTTGAAACTGTGCCCTGTACACCCACGTCCAAGTCATTAATATATATCAAGAAAAGCAGTGGTCCTAGAACCGACCCCTGGGGAACACCACTAATGTATTATATATATATAAAACTAAGAGCCTCTGGCCCTCAGAGGGTTGGTGTGTGCCAGCTGCGAGCCGGGTCTGAAGTTCATGTCTTCACACCCCTCTTCCTGCTTCCTTTCGTACAGATAATTCCGTTGCCTCCGAACGGCGAGAACCCTTCACTCCTTCGGCTGTCACTGCGGATCGTTCCTTTTACGTCTTGCGTCTTTGTGGCTCTCGCATCTGGACCCTCTCGCTCTCTCTGCCATGTCTGCCCCCCCCCCCCCGCCCTCTGCTTGCCTGATCCTGAACGTGCCTTTCCACTTTGCTTTTCGACTTCATCAATGTGTTTTCTGTCTTCGTGTTTCTCTTGTAAGCTGCGAGTTGTGTATTCCGTTCATTTTTATCTTCGTTTGTTGAATCATGTAGTAAATTTTTTTAATTTGTGTCTTGTACCGGTGCCCCAACGCACGTTTTAATGCACCTCGTCTTCCTTTTGAAACCATTCAGTCAAGAAGTTCAATAAAACATTTTGGCTTGCCAGAGACTCGAAGGCGTATCTGTTCTGTCCAAATTGATGCAAGATTTGACAAGATCGAGAAGAAAGATTTGAATTTATAGCATGCCTTTTTATGACATCCCAAAGCACTTTACAGCCAATGAAGTACTTTTCCGAATGTGTTGTAATGTGGGCAACGCGGCAGCCAATTTGCGCACAGCAAGCTCCCACAAATACCAGTGTGATACTGATCGGATCGTCTGTTTCAGTGACGCTAGTGTTCTGGTGATTCCTTACCTGTGGGTGGAATGTGTAGTTGTGGTCACCGGGACACGGGACAGAGATTACCAGCCTTACAGAGAGGGGCAACACGCAGGATTCCTGGTCTCCGTGATCTATGTTCTAAGGAAGTTGGGCTTATTTTTTGTTTTGTTTGGGGAAAAAAAGACTTGTAGATTGAAATGTCTTTATGTAGAGTGCTGTTGGAGCAGAGATCATTGCATCTTTTAAGAGAAAAGTGGATAAATATTTGCAATAGAGGGCTATGGGGAGAGAGCTGGGCAGTAGGATTAGTTTGGGATTGATACAGGGCTATGGGGAGAGAGCGGGGCAGTGGGATTAGTTTGGGGATTGATACAGGTCTATGGGGAGAGCGGGGCAGTGGGATTAGTTTGCGGATTGATACAGGGCTATGGGGAGAGATCGGGGCAGTGGGATTAGTTTGGGGATTGATACAGGGCTATGGGGAGAGAGTGGGGCAGTGGGATTAGTTTGGGGATTGATACAGGGCTATGGGTAGAGAGCGGGGCAGTGGGATTAGTTTGGGGATTGATACAGGGCTATGGGGAGAGAGCGGGGCAGTGGGATTAGTTTGGGATTGATACAGGGCTATGGGGAGAGAGCGGGGCAGTGGGATTAGTTTGGGGATTGATACAGGGCTATGGGGAGAGAGCGGGGCAGTGGGATTAGTTTGGGGATTGATACAGGGCTATGGGGAGAGAGCGGGGCAGTGGGATTAGTTTAGGGATTGATACAGGGCTATGGGGTGAGAGCGGTGCAGTGGGATTAGTTTGGGGATTGATACAGGGCTATGGGGAGAGAGTGGGGCAGTGGGATTAGTTTGGGGATTGATACAGGGCTATGGGTAGAGAGCGGGGCAGTGGGATTAGTTTGGGGATTGATACAGGGCTATGGGGAGAGAGTGGGGCAGTGGGATTAGTTTGGGGATTGATACAGGGCTATGGGTAGAGAGCGGGGCAGTGGGATTAGTGTGGGATTGATACAGGGCTATGTGGAGAGAGCGGGGCAGTGGGGTTAGTTTGGGATTGATACAGGGCCATGGGGAGTGAGCGGGGCAGTGGGATTTGTTTGGGGATTGATACAGGGCTATGGGGAGACAGTGGGGCAGTGGGATTAATTTGGGATTGATACAGGGCCATGGGGAGAGTGTGGGGCAGTGGGATTAGTTTAGGATTGACACGGCTATGGGGAGAGAGCGGGGCAGTGTGATTAGTTTGGGATTGACAGGGCTCTGGGGAGAGAGCGGGGCAGTGGGATTAGTTTCAGATTGATACTGGGCTATGGGGAGAGAGCGGGGCAGTGGGATTAGTTTGGGATTGATACAGGGCTATGGGGAGAGAGCGAGGCAGTGGGATTATTTCGGGATTGATACAGGGCTATGGGGAGAGAGTGGGGCAGTGGGATTAGTTTGGGATTGATACAGGGCTATGGGGAGAGAGTGGGGCAGTGGGATTATTTCGGGATTGATACAGGGCTATGGGGAGAGAGCGGGGCAGTGGGATTAGTTTGGGATTGATACAGGGCTATGGGGAGAGAGTGGGGCAGTGGGATTATTTTGGGATTGATACAGGGCTATGGGGAGAGCGGGGCAGTGGGGTTAATTGGGGATTGATACAGGGCTATGGGGAGAGAGCGGGGCAGTGGGATTAGTTTGGGATTAATACGGGGCTATGGGGAGAGAGCGGGGCAGTGGGATTAGTTGGGGATTGATACAGGGCCATGGGGAGTGAGCGGGGCAGTGGGATTAGTTTGGGATTGATATAGGGCCATGGGGAGAGAGCGGGGCAGTGGGGTTAGTTTGGGGATTGATACAGGGCTATGGGGAGAGAGCGGGGCAGTGGGATTAGTTGGGGATTGATACAGGGCTATGGGGAGAGAGCGGGGCAGTGGGATTAGTTGGGGATTGATACAGGGCTATGGGGAGAGAGCGGGGCAGTGGGATTAGTTTGGGATTGATATAGGGCCATGGGGAGAGAGCGGGGCAGTGGGATTAGTTTGGGGATTGATACAGGGCTATGGGGAGAGAGCGGGGCAGTGGGATTAGTTGGGGATTGATACAGGGCTATGGGGAGAGAGCGGGGCGGTGGGAATAGTTGGGGATTGATACAGGGCTATGGGGAGAGAGCGGGGCAGTGGGGTTAGTTGGGGATTGATACAGGGCTATGGGGAGAGAGCGGGGCAGTGGGGTTAGTTGGGGATTGATACAGGGCTATGGGGAGAGAGCGGGGCAGTGGGGTTAGTTGGGGATTGATACAGGGCTATGGGGAGAGAGTGGGGCAGTGGGGTTAGTTGGGGATTGATACAGGGCTATGGGGAGAGAGCGGGGCAGTGGGGTTAGTTGGGGATTGATACAGGGCTATGGGGAGAGAGCGGGGCAGTGGGGTTAGTTGGGGATTGATACAGGGCTATGGGGAGAGAGCGGGGCAGTGGGATTAGTTTGGGGATTGATACAGGACTATGGGGAGAGCGGGGCAGTGGGATTAGTTTGGGGATTGATACAGGGCTATGGGGAGAGAGCGGGGCAGTGGGATTAGTTGGGGATTGATACAGATACGTCCTATTACTCTTTAGTACTGCATTCCTGAGGGGCCCTTGAGTAAGATGTGGGTTTATGATATTTGAAAAAAAAATTTGAATTTACACAGCACCTTTCATGACCTCAGGACGTCCCAAAGCACTTTACAGCCAATGAAGTACTTTTTCAAGTGTGGTCACTGTTGTAATGTAGGAACCATGGCAGCTTCTTTGCGCACAGCAAGCTCCCACAAACAGCAATGTGATGATGACCAGATCATCTGTTTTTAGTGATGTTGTTTGAGGGATAAATATGGGCCCCAGGACACCGGGGAGAACTCCCCCTGCTCTACTTCCAGTAATGACCGTGGCATCTTTTACATCCACCTGAGAGGGCAGACGGGGCCTCAGTTTAACGTCTCATCCGAAAGACAGCCCCTCCGACAGTGCGGTGCTCCCTCAGTACTGCCCCTCCGACAGTGCGGCGCTCCCTCAGTACTGCCCCTCCGACAGTGCGGCGCTCCCTCAGCACCGCCCCTCCGCCAGTGCGGCGCTCCCTCAGCACCGCCCCTCCGCCAGTGCGGTGCTCCCTCAGTGCCGCCCCTCCGCCAGTGTGGCGCTCCCTCAGTACTGCATCTCCGACAGTGCGGCGCTCCCTCGGTGCCGCCCCTCCGACAGTGCGGCGCTCCCTCAGTGCTGCCCCTCCGACAGTGCAGCTCCCTCAGTACCGCCCCTCCGACAGTGCGGCGCTCCCTCAGTACTGCATCTCCGACAGTGCGGCGCTGCCTCAGTACCGCCCCTCCGACAGTGCGGCGCTCCCTCGGTGCCGCCCCTCCGACAGTGCGGCGCTCCCTCAGCACCGCCCCTCCGCCAGTGCGGTGCTCCCTCAGTGCCGCCCCTCCGCCAGTGTGGCGCTCCCTCAGTACTGCATCTCCGACAGTGCGGCGCTCCCTCGGTGCCGCCCCTCCGACAGTGCGGCGCTCCCTCAGTGCTGCCCCTCCGACAGTGCAGCTCCCTCAGTACCGCCCCTCCGACAGTGCGGCGCTCCCTCAGTACTGCATCTCCGACAGTGCGGCGCTGCCTCAGTACCGCCCCTCCGACAGTGCGGCGCTCCCTCGGTGCCGCCCCTCCGACAGTGCGGCGCTCCCTCAGTGCCGCCCCTCCGACAGTGCAGCTCCCTCCGTAGTAGCAGGGTGATTAAGCCCAGTGGGAGCTGATGACACTGAAGGGTGAAGCCTGGATTATGGGCTCAAGGCTCTGGAGTGGGTACTTGAACCCACGACCTTCTGAGGCGAAAGTACTAGCTAACAACATCAACAACTTGCATTTACACAGCGCCTTTAACGTAGTAAAACGTCCCAGGGCGCTTCACAGGAGCGATTATCAAACAAAATTTGAGCCCGAGACACAGGATGAGATATTAGGGCAGGTGACCAAAAGCTTGGTGAAAGGTTGGTTTTAAGGAGCGTCTTAAAGGGGAAGAGAGAGGCGGAGAGGTTTAGGGAGGGAATTCCAGAGATTAGGACCCAGGTGGCTGAAGGCACGGCCGCCAATGGTGGAGCGATGGAAACCGGGAGATGCGAAAGAGGCCAGAATTGGAGGAGCGCGGAGATCTCGGAGGGTTGTAGGGCCGGAGGAGGTTACAGAGATAGAGAGGGATTTATAAACGAGGATGAGAATTTTTAAATCGAGGCGTTGCTTAACCGGGAGCTAATGTAGGTCAGCGAGCACGGGGTGATGGGTGAACGGGACTCGGCACGAGTTAGGACACAGCGCAGCAGGAGTTTTGGATGAGCTGATGTTTAGGGCGGGTAGAACGTGGGAGGCCGGCCAGGAGTGCGTTGGAATGGTCAAGTCGAGAGGGTTTATGAAAGATAAATTGAACATAAATTACCCAGTGGTTATGACTGATAGGGGTCCCCCCCCCCAGTCACGCTCGCCATCCAAAATCCACCAGCCGAAATAACGGCCATTGATCACGTTCATTGCCGTCATAGTCGGCTGCCCCTCAGCCAAGCCGTGGGGACTGAGCCTCTGCGCAGAGACCGGGGGGGGGCTTCACAAGGGATGAAGAAGGAAGTGGAGTTGAACCTGTCCAAAGCATCACTTGACAACGGGTTTTATTATTAATGTCCACCGGTAGAAAAAAGCAGCTCGCAGCTGCAATTACACGGAATGTACAGCCCAGAAACAGGCCATTCGGCCCATCTGCCCCGTGCCGGTGTTTATGCTCCACACGAGCCTCCTCCCACCCCCTCTATCTCACCCTATCACCCTATCCTTCTATTCCTTTCTCCCTCGTGTGTTTATCCAGCCTCCCCTTAAATGCATCGACGCTCTTCACCTCAACCACTCCCTGTGGCAGCGAGTTCCACATTCTCACCACTCTCTGGGTAAAGAAGTTTCTCCCGAATTCCCGATTGGATTTATTAGTGACTCTCTTATATTGATGGCCCCTAGTTCTGGTCTCCCCCACAAGTGGAAACATCTTCTCTACATCTACCCTATCGAAACCTTTCATAATCTTAGACCTCGATCAGGTCACCCCTCAGCCTTCTCCTTTCTGGAGAAAAGAGCCCCCGCCGGTTCAATCTTTCCCGATAGTTCTAACTTCTCAGTTCTGGTATCGTCCTTGTCAATCTTTTTTGCATCTTCCCCATTGCGCCTCTATCCTTTTTGTAATATGGAAACCAGAACTGTGCACAGTTACAAAGAGTCTTTCATGTCCTCGGTGTTTTACAGCCAAATAATTTGTATCGAAGCGTATTATGTTGGCAAAGGCGGCAGCCAATATGCGCACAGCAAGCTCTCACAAGCAGCAAATGAAATGAATGGCCAAGCAACCTGTTGTTGGTGGGGTTGGTTGAGGGATTTCGAAATGTTTGGCCAGGACTGTGCTGTTACTTGGCTGTTACCCTGCGTACTAGAAGGTACAGTGTGTGCTGCTGAGGTATTTAGCTTCAGGTTTTTTTAAATTTTATTCACGGGATCTGGGCGTCGCTGGCAAGGCCGGCATTTATCGCCCCATCCCTAGTTACCCTTGAGAAGGTGGTGGTGAGCCGCCGCCTTGAACCGCTGCAGTCCATGACATGAATCTTGTTATTCATGTGGAAATGACTTATGAAATAATACTGGGCGGCCTGCTGGTGGCGCTGTCCAGGGAGAGTATAAATACTCGGG
Organism: Somniosus microcephalus; assembly: GCF_052327205.1. Classification (NCBI taxonomy): domain Eukaryota; kingdom Metazoa; phylum Chordata; class Chondrichthyes; order Squaliformes; family Somniosidae; genus Somniosus; species Somniosus microcephalus. The sequence goes on along the minus strand of NW_028225185.1, from coordinate 10,793,663 downwards.
CACGGGCCCAGCTTGCTCAGGACATTCTTTAACAGGAACTAGTGAAGGACACAACTAGACCTCCATGTTGTAAAACAGTTGATTAGCTTTGTTTAACGCTTAGACCAAGTGCCTAGTAGTTTTCTTACGTCAGTCCGTGTGGTGAAGGTGCTCCCACAGTGCTGTTAGGGAGGGAGTTCCAGGATTTTGACCCAGCGACGATGAAGGAACGGCCGATATATTTCCAAGTCGGGATGGTGTGTGTGACTCGGAGGGGAACTTGGAGGTGGTGGTGTTCCCACGCGCCTGCTGCCCTTGTCCTTCTAGGTGGAAGAGGTGGCGGGTTTGGGAGGTGCTGCCGAAGAAGCCTTGGCGAGTTGCTGCAGTGCATCTTGTAGATGGTACACACTGCAGCCACGGTGCGCCGGTGGTGGAGGGAGTGAATGTTTCTAGTATTGGGAGGCCGGTGGTAGCCAGGGTTTCAGACTGGGTTGTAGGGGGTTTCACGATGGGATCCCAGGAATGCCGACACATTTCTGAATCTTTTTCTGTGTTTGTTGATTTGCCAGCACGTTATTTCCGTTGCTCCACGTTAATATTAACAGCATACTTTCTGCGATGGCAGCACTGTCCTGCTGTGGGTGGCCGACACTAGCTGCCAGAAGGTCGGACAAAGGAGTGTCCATGAGCACATCATCGTCTGTAAGGGGGGGGGGGGGGGGTCCCTGGCGCACAAACGTTCGGAAGATATTGACGCTGAAGTCCCGGAGTGGGCCTAGAACCCACCAGCTCCTAGGAGGAGGCCATTCGGCCCATCGTGCCTGTGCCGGCTCTTTGAACGAGCTCCCCAATTAGTCCCACTCCCCCCTTGCTCTTTCCCCACAACCCTGTGAATTTTCCCCCCTTCAAGTATTTCTCCAATTCCCTTTTGAAAGTTACTATTGAATCTGCTCCCACCGCCCTTTCAGGCAGCGCGTTCCAGATCACAACAACTCGCTGCGTAAAAAACATTCTCCTCATCTCCCCCTCTGGTTCTTTTGCCAATTATCTTAAATCTGTGCCCTCTGGTTACCGACCCTCCCGCCCGCTGGAAAAAGTTTCTCCTCATTTACTATTATCAAAACCCTTCATGATTTTGAACACCTCGATTAAATCTCCCCTTAGCCTTCTCTGCTCTAAGGAGAACAACCCCAGCTTCTCCAGTCTCTCCACAACAACTGAAGTCCCTCATCCCCTGGGACCATTCCAGTAAATCTCCTCCGCACCCTCTCCAAGGACTCGACATCCTTCCTAAAGTGCGGTGCCCAGAATTGGACACAATAATCCAGCTGGGGCCTAACCGGTGATTTATAAAGGTTTAGTGTAAATTCTTGGCTTTTGTATGCTCTGCCTCTATTTATAAACAAGGACATAGAAATATAGAAACATGGAAGATAGGAGCAGGAGTTGGCCATTCGGCCCCTCGAGCCTGTTCCGCCATTCAATGAGATCATGCCTGATCATCCAAGCTCAGTACCCTGTCCCTGCTTTCTCCCCCATATCCCTTGATCCCTTTAGCCTTAAGAAATATATCTAACTCCTTCTTGAATATATTTAATGAATTGGCCTCTACTGCCTTCTGTGGTAGAGAATTCCACAGGTTCACCACTCTCTCTGGGTGAAGAAATTCCTCCTCATCTCTGTCCTAAATGGCTTACCCCTTATCCTTAGACTGTGACCCCTGGTTCTGGACTCCCCGGCCATCGGGAACATCCTTCCTGCATCTAGTCTGTCTAGTCCTGTTAGAATTTTATAAGTTTCAATGAGATCCCCTCTCATTCTTCTAAACTCCAGCGAGTATAAGCTCAATCGACCCAATCTCTCCTCGTACGTCATTCCTGCCATCCCAGGTATCAGCCTGGTGAATCTTCGCTGCACTCCCTCCATGGCAAGAACATCCTTCCTCAGATAAGGCGACCAAAACTGCACACAATACTCAAGGTGTGGTCTCACCAAGGCCCTGTACAACCGTGTGCTTTTTTTAAAAAAAAAAGCAAGTTGACCTCCTGCGCAGAGGCGAGGAGATTGCTGTTACGCCACAGTTCAGACGAGCAGCTTTGTTGGCGCCACTTTTAACTCTCGTCTCTCGTGTCTTGTTCCCCCTTCTTCCTGCAGATAAATTCTCGCAGACAAAGGAGGAGAACCTGGACATGCACCGGATGTTGGATCAGACCATGCAGGAACTCCACAATTTATGAAGTGCCACCATTCGCATCGTCGCCTGGCTTGCCATGTCTTCCTCTCTCTCTTCCCCCGCGCCCCCCCCCGCCTCCCTTTCTCTGTGCTCTTTAACCCCTGTGCCAAAGGCCATCTCATCCATGTCGCCAATGTCGTCAATGCACCATTGAAAGAGGTGGAGGAGGCGGACAAAGGATGAGAGGTCGCCAGCGAGTGGGAATCGCTGAGCCAAGCGGGCAATTTACTAACTCAATAATGTTTAAAATTCTGCAGACGTCCGCGTCTTTCTGATGGACTGGAGCATTCCCGGGGCGCCGTGTGTTTATTCACCTCTCTGCCACATATCTGCTGCTGGGGAGCGGAAGCGGGTCACTTAACTATGGGAGCGCGTCAACCCACCAACCCCGTCAAACGAGTGGATCTGCCATGACACCAGAGGACTGTTCAGAGGTGGGGGGGCGGTCCGATGGGTTCTAAGTAAATCTCAAGTGATCTGGGGAGCGGGGGATCAGAAGAGAATCGGTGTTTGAAAGAATTCCAGTAGCTCTGGGTGGCATTCTCGGGGTAGCGGTGCAGTGGGTCACTGACTGGTGATGTTCCCTTTCATTTTTTGTGTGCCCGGCCCCCTTTAAGGGGCAGCGCCGCCCGTTCAAAATGCCGCTGAAAGGGGAACGTTCCTGACGGGACCCTTCACCTCCAGGTTCAGGATCTGAATCCGGCTCCAACGGACTTCTCTTTCCTCCTCCCCCCCCCCCCCCACCCTCCCTTGTGCAGGCTCCCGGGCCCCCCCCGAAATCTGCGGCACAGAAGGAGCCCGTTCGACCCATCGTGTCCGCACCGGCCGAAAAGGAGCCACCCAGCCTAATCCCACTTTCCAGATCTTGGTCCGTAGCCCTGTAGGTTCCGGCACTTCAGGTGCATATCCAAGTACTTTTTAAATGTGATGAGGGTTTCTGCCTCGACCACCCTTTCAGGCAGTGAGTTCCAGACCCCCACCACCCTCTGGGTGAGAAAAGTTCTCCTCAACTCCCCGCTAATCCTTCTCCCAATTACTTTCAATCTCTGCCCCCTGGTTATTGACCTCTCTCTGCTCAGGGAAATCGGTCCTTCCTCTCCACTCTATCCAGGCCCCTCTCAATTTTATACACCTCAATTAAATCTCCCCTCAGCCTCCTCCGTTCCAAAGAAAACACCCCCAGCCTCTCCAATCTATCCTACTGCCAGAGCAGGTCCATCAAGGGTTGTTATTCTGCGAATCACCCGACAGCACGTTATATTCTGTGTGAATTTCAGGCCAATCAAGGCGAGAGACTCCAGTGCCAGGGGAAATTAACACCTTCCCTTGTCAGGATTGAGAATTCCCAGAGTCACGCTCCCTCTGCACTGTTCCAATTTGAGCTGTGATTATTTCAGCCAGTTTGGGCTAGTTAAACTTGCAGCTTCGATTCACAAACTATAGCACAGATCCTCTGGATTAGGCTGGAGATTGGCAGCCAGGAGTTGTTCACTGTGTATCACTGCCCCACCCCGTGCGATCGTAGCAGGACTTCGCACAGGTATCAGAACGTAAGAATCAGGAGCGGGAGTCGGCCATTCGGCCCCTCGCGCCTGCTCAGGCCATTCAATAAGATCGCGGCTGATCATCGACCTCAACTCCACTTTCCCACCCGATCCCCATATCCCTCGATTCCCCGAGAGTCCAAAAATCTATCGACCTCAGTCTTGAATATACAGGAAACTCTTTTTTAATCCGGGACCGGCGTGGTGCCGGTTGATCAAAAAGTCTGGATTACAGAGAGGTATACTTACCATGCTACGAGAGCCCCGTACACGGCCACAGATCCAGGCGTCCCTGTTGCATAGCCACAGGTGCAGGAACCCCGGTTATACGGCCACAGACCCAGGAGTCCCGGTTACACGGCCACTAATATACAGTAAAACTTACCTGAACCTACTCCTGAATTTTGCCAGTTAAGAGAGATTTCTGGTTATTTTAGAAGCCGGTAAAAAGGGAGTTTCCTGTACTCGATGACACAGCCCTTTGGGGCAGCGAATTCCAAAGATTCACCACCCTCTGAGTGAAGAAATTCCTCCTCATCTCAGTCCTCAATGGCCGACCCCTTATCCTGAGACTGTGACCCCTGGTTCTAGACTCTCCAGCCAGGGGGGAAACATCCTCTCAGCATCTACCCTGTCAATCCCCCTCAGAATCTGATATGTTTCAATGAGATCACCTCCCATTCTTCTGAACTCCAGAGAGTATAAATGGGCCCATTCTCTCATAGGACAGCCATTATTGCTGAAATATATCCATTCCCTCTCTGCACCGACTCTGGGCGTCGGGATGTGACAATACTCAGGGGTACTTGGGAACAGATAACAAGCCAGCATTGCCCACATCTCCCTTCCCCCTTCCTTCATCATTGCTTTCCGATCACTCGCGCTCTCTCTCTCTCTCATTCTCGTCGGTCCTGCGAAAGCTTTCTCTATTTAAAAGTATATAAAGCAAGCGCCTGGTCAGGTCTGACACAACTCTTTTTTTGAGAAACAGCTGTGATATTTTTATAATGCAGGTCTTAAATATAAAAAGAATATATTTATTTGAAACTGTGTATTAAAAAAAATTAAAATTGGACCCTTCTCCTCCTGTGCGAGGGGAGTCTGGATTTGAAAAATGTCTGATCTGTTCTTGAGCCAAAACAATGTATGGATCTTCCCTCAAGCAGAATTAAATTTGTTGTGCCATGATTTTTTTTTAAAAAACAATAATGTAATTTTGGATTTTTCATTTATGCAATAAAGGACCAATTGGTAGCTGTTCTTACATGTTCTAATAGGCTTCGAGTTTAATAAAGTAAATCTGCTCTCCACCAGCAGTCTGTTTCTTCACACACTGCCGTTACGCAGACGTCGAGTTCGACTGGGAAATCAACCAGCCTTTTCATTTTCAAACGCTGACCGAGCCTGCTGTGTATTTCCAGCCTGTTTGCGATTTCAGTGTTGATGGATTTCAGTATCGCTGGGTCATTCTGCGTCCGTGCCTGCATTTGACGAGTGATCCAAGTGCCTAATATCAAGCCGACACACTGATCAAGCTCAGAATAGGTTAACGCACCCTCTACACTGTCCCATCAAACACTCCCAGGGCAGGTACAGCACGGGCTAGATACAGAGTAAAGCTCCCTCTACACTGTCCCATCAAACACTCCCAGGGCAGGTACAACACGGGTTAGATAGAGAGTAAAGCTCCCTCTACACTGTCCCATCAAACACTCCCAGGGCAGGTACAACACGGGTTAGATACAGAGTAAAGCTCCCTCTACACTGTCCCATCAAACACTCCCAGGGCAGGTACAGCACGAGTTCGATACAGAGTAAAACTCCCTCTACACTGTCCCATCAAACACTCCCAGGGCAGGTACAGCACGGGTTAGATACAGAGTAAAGCTCCCTCTACACTGTCCCATCAAACACTCCCAGGGCAGGTACAGCACGGGTTAGATACAGAGTAAAGCTCCCTCTACACTGTCCCCATCAAACACTCCCAGGGCAGGTACAGCACGGGTTAGATACAGAGTAAAACTCCCTCTACACTGTCCCATCAAACACTCCCAGGGCAGGTACAGCACGGGTTAGATACAGAGTAAAGCTCCCTCTACACTGTCCCATCAAACACTCCCAGGGCAGGTACAGCACGGGTTAGATACAGAGTAAAGCTCCCTCTACACTGTCCCATCAAACACTCCCAGGGCAGGTACAACACGGGTTAGATACAGAGTAAAGCTCCCTCTACACTGTCCCATCAAACACTCCCAGGGCAGGTACAGCACGGGTTAGATACAGAGTAAAGCTCCCTCTACACTGTCCCATCAAACACTCCCAGGGCAGGTACAGCATAGGTTAGATACAGAGTAAAGCTCCCTCTACACTGTCCCCATCAAACACTCCCAGGGCAGGTACAACACGGGTTAGATACAGAGTAAAGCTCCCTCTACACTGTCCCCATCAAACACTCCCAGGGCAGGTACAGCACGGGTTAGATACAGAGTAAAACTCCCTCTACACTGTCCCATCAAACACTCCCAGGGCAGGTACAGCATAGGTTAGATACAGAGTAAAGCTGCTTCTACACTGTCCCATCAAACACTCCCAGGGCAGGTACAGCACGGGTTAGATACAGAGTAAAGCTCCCTCTACACTGTCCCATCAAACACTCCCAGGGCAGGTACAGCACGGGTTAGATACAGAGTAAAGCTCCCTCTACACTGTCCCATCAAACACTCCCAGAGCAGGTACAGCACGGGTTAGATACAGAGTAAAGCTCCCTCTACACTGTCTCATCAAACACTCCCAGGGCAGGTACAGCACGGGTTAGATACAGAGTAAAGCTCCCTCTACACTGTCCCATCAAACACTCCCAGGGCAGGTACAGCACGGGTTAGATACAGAGTAAAGCTCTCTCTACACTGTCCCATCAAACACTCCCAGAGCAGGTACAGCACGGGTTAGATACAGAGTAAAGCTCTCTCTACACTGTCCCATCAAATACTACCAGGGCAGGTACAGCACGGGTTAGCTACAGAGTAAAGCTCCCTCTACACTGTCCCATCAAACACCCAGGGTAGGTACAGCACAGGTTAGATACAGAGCAAAGCTCCCTCTACACTGTCCCATCAAACACTCCCAGGGCAGGTACACCACGGTTAAAATACAGAGCATAGCTCCCTCTACACTGTCCCATCAAATACTCCCAGGGCAGGTACAGCACGGGTTAGATACAGAGTAAAGCTCCCGCTACACTGTCCCATCAAACACTCCCAGGACAGGTACACCACGGTTAAAATACATAGCAAAGCTCCCTCTACACTGTCCCATCAAATACTCCCAGGGCAGGTACAGCACGGGTTAGATACAGATTAAAGCTCCCTCTATACTGTCCCCATCAAACACTACTAGGGCAGGTACAGCACGGGTTAGATACAGAGTAAAGCTCTACACTGTCCCATCAAATACTACCAGGGCAGGTACAGCACGGGTTAGATACAGAGGAAAGCTCCTGCTACACTGTCCCATCAAACACTCCCAGGGCAGGTACAGCACGGGTTAGATACAGAGTAAAGCTCCCTCTACACTGTCCCATCAAACACTCCCAGGGCAGGTACAGCACGGGTTAGATACAGAGTAAAGCTCCCTCTACACTGTCCCATCAAACACTCCCAGGGCAGGTACACCACAGTTAAAATACAGAGCATAGCTCCCTCTACACTGTCCCATCAAACACTCCCAGGGCAGGTACAGCACGGGTTAGATACAGAGTAAAGCTCCCTCTACTCTGTCCCATCAAACACTCCCAGGGCAGGTACAGCACGGGCTAGATGCAGAGTGAAGCTCCCTCTACACTGTCCCATCAAACACTCCCAGGGCAGGTACAGCACAGGGTTAGACACAGAGTAAAGCTCCCTCTAAACTGTCCCATCAAACACTCCCAGGGCAGGTACAGCACGTGTTAGACACAGGCTAAAGCTCCCTCTACACTGTCCCCATCAAACAGTCCCAGGGCAGGTACAGCACAGGATAGATTCAGAGTAAAGCTCCCTCTACACTGTCCCCATCAAACACTCCCAGGGCAGGTACAGCACGGGGTTAGATATATAGTAAAGTTCCCTCTACACTGTCCCATCAAACACTCCCAGGGCAGGTACAGCACGGGTTAGATACAGAGTAAAGCTCCCTCTACACTGTCCCCTCAAACACTCCCAGGGCAGGTACAGCACAGGTTAGATACAGAGTAAAGCTCCCTCTACACTGCCCCATCAAACACTCCCAGGGCAGTTACAGCACGGGTTAGATACAGAGTAAAGCTACAGAATTCTGTAAAAGTATCCTCCGGACTCAAAGGAAAACCGTAAACAATGCTTGCAGGGCAGAGCTAGGCCAATATCCATTAATAATTACTATCCAAAAAAGAGCCACCAAATTTTGGAAACACCTAAAAATGAGCAACCCCCACTGCTATCATTACGAAGCCCTGAAATGCCAAGGGAGGATCATAAAGAAGAATACCCTCAGTCAACTAGTCCTGGGACTCAGTGAAGTCACTACTAACAATAACCAGCCCCAGGACAGTGACATCGTAGCACAGAGAATTTGACCCAACACAATTGTCACTAAGCAAAAGGAAAAATATCTGTCATATTGGGCAGAAACAACAAAAACCCAAAACAAACTCAATTGCTACTTGGCCCTAAACAGACAATACAACATGGCTGAATACCTGACCACGGTAATAGATAGCAAATTGAGAAAAACCTTGACTATGTACAGACTTAGTGAGCATAGCCTGGCTATCGAAAAAGGCAGACACAGACAGACCTGGCTGACAAGAGAGGACAGGATATGCTCTCACTGCAGTCAGGGAGTGGTGGAGACAGAGATGCACTTCCTCACAGTTTGTGGAAAATATCAGGGCATAAGGGAGAATTTCTACCCAAAATTCACAAAAATATGCCCTGAATTCAGAAATTTGAATGACGACCAAAAACTCCCATACCTACTAGAGGAACAGAGAAATTGTGTAACCTTAGCGGCACACTATGTTACAGCTTGCCATAAACAGAGGGACAACCATTAAATCTAAGAAAAGAGTACATACAAATTATATGAATGTATATTTATACACTCAGGGATATATCTGTTTATACACTGTATGGATAGATCTGCGTTTATGTGTTCAACCATAAATGTTTTTCGATGCTTTGGCAACATAAGATGTACCTTGTCATGCCAATAAAGCGATTTGCATTGAATTGAATTGAATTACAGAGTAAAGCTCCCTCTACACTGTCCCATCAAACACTCCCAGGGCAGGTACAGCACAGGTTAGATACAGAGTAAAGCTCCCTCTACACTGTCCCATCAAACACTCCCAGGGCAGGTACAGCACGGGTTAGATACAGAGTAAAGCTCCCTCTACACTGCCCCATCAAACACTCCCAGGGCAGGTACAGCACGGGTTAGATACAGAGTAAAGCTCCCTCTACACTGCACCATCAAACACTCCCAGGGCAGGTACAGCACGGGTTAGATACAGAGTAAAGCTCCCTCTCCACTGTCCCATCAAACACTCCCACGGCAGGTACAGCATGGGTTAGATACAGAGTAAAGCTCCCTCTACACTGTCCCATCAAACACTCCCAGGGCAGGTACAGCACGGGTTAGATACAGAGTAAAGCTCCCTCTACACTGACCCATCAAACACTCCCAGGGCAGGTACAGCACGGGTTAGATACAAAGTGAAGCTCCCAACATTGAACTTTATGCACCTCAGTGCTCCATTGCACCAGTATCACATTTCAATTTCCTACACTTGCAATTGAAGCCTGCATTCTGTGCTAAATTATAGGCGGTTCCCTGCATCGGACTAGCAGTTACATGAACAGGGTTGAGACTGCTCAATCTCATTTGAATTAGGACCCTTACAGAAAGCTGAATAAGGAATCTTCATCCCATCAGTCTGTATATGACAGTAACAATGTGCGTTTACAGTCAGTCCATTGCTGGATATTCACTGCCATCTAGTGAGACATTAAAGGTATTGCATGAGTGATTGCCAACAGTTGATATTATAACACATTTAAAAAAAAAGAAGTCAGCTGTGGCTCAGTGGGCAGCACCCTCACTTGCTTCTGAGTCAGAAGATTGTGGGTTCAAGTCCCACTCCAGAGACTTGAGCACAAAATTCCAGGCCGACACTCCCAGTGCCAGTACTGAGGGAGCGCCGCGCTGTCGGAGGGGCAGTACTGAGGGAGCGCCGCACTGTCGGAGGGGCAGTACTGAGGGAGCGCCGCACTGTCGGAGGGGCAGTACTGAGGGAGCGCCGCACTGTCGGAGGGGCGGTACTGAGGGAGCGCCGCACTGTCGGAGGGGCGGTACTGAGGGAGCGCCGCACTGTCGGAGGGGCGGTACTGAGGGAGTGCCGCACTGTCGGAGGGGCAGTACTGAGGGAGCGCCGCACTGTCGGAGGGGCAGTACTGAGGGAGCGCTGCACTATCAGAGGTGCCGTCTTTCAGATGAGACGTTAAACCGAGGCCCCGTCTGCCCTCTCAGGTGGATGTAAAAGATCCCATGCCCACTATTGGAAGAAGAGCAGGGGGAGTTCTCCCCGGTGTCCTGGGGCCAATATTTATCCCTCAACCAACATCACTAAAAACAGATGATCTGATCATTCTCGCATTGCTGTGTGTGGGAGCTTGCTGTGCGCAATTTGGCTGCCGTGTTTCCTACATTACAACAGTGACCACACTTCAAAAAAAGTCCTTCATTGGCTGTAAAGTGCTTTGGGACGTCCTGAGGTGGTGAAAGGCGCTGGAGAAATACGAGTCTTTCGGGTGTATTTAACCGATCAGCTCTACCTCAATATTATATAATGGCAATTAGCTTATTCCATTTAATAATCTACATGTGTCTATCCGGAGAGAGTACCATGTCTTCGGCCCTGAAATTCATCCTTCTCCAATGTTATCAGTGTCACTGGAATCAAAAGGTAGGATTTGCGACCAATTCTGCCGACATTAGCTGTTCCGTTTAAAAACATAGATTATACAGCACAGAAACAGGCCATTCGGCCCCTCTGCTCCGTGCCGGTGTTTCTGCTCCACACCAGCCTCTTCATCTCACCCCATCAGCATATCCTTCTATTCCTTTCTCCCTCATGTGTTTATCCAGCTCCCCCTTAAATGTATCTGCGCTCTTCGCCTCGACCACTCCCTGTGGTAGCGAGTTCCACATTCTCACCACTCTCTGGGCATCCCCCGATTTCCATCGCTCCACCATTGGCGGCCGTGCCTTCAGCCGCCTGGGGCCCCGAGCTCTGGAATTCCCTCCCTAAACCTCTCCGCCTCTCTCTCCTCCTTTAAGACGTTCCTTAAAACCCACCTCTTTGACCAAGCTTTTGGTCACCTGTCCTAATATCTCCTTCTGTGGCTCGGTGTCAGGTTTTGTCTGATAATCGCTCCTGTGAAGCGCCCTGGGACGTTTTACTACATTAAAGGTGTCTGTATAAATACAAGTTGTTGTAAAGACATTTCTCCTGGATTCACTATTGGCTTTATGAATACACTGTTCAACAACTTACACTGTAAGAACATAAGAAATAGGAGCAGGAGTCGGCCATTCGGCCCCTCGAGCCTGCTCCGCCATTCAATAAGATCATGGCTGATCATCGGCCTCAACTCCACTTTCCCGCCCGATCCCCATATCCCTCGATTCCCCTGTAGCTCAAAAATCTGTCTATCTCCGCCTTAAATGTATTTAATGACCCAGCCTCCACGGCTCTCTGGGGCAGAGAATACCACAGATTTACGACCCTCTGAGAGAAGAAATTCCTCCTCATCTCAGTTCTAAAAGGGTGCCCCCTTATTCTGAGACTATGCCCCCGAGTTCTAGATTCCCCCACGAGGGGAAACATCCTCTCTGCATCTACCCTGTCGAGCCCCCTCAGTATCTTATATGTTTCAATAAGATCCCCTCTCATTCTTCTAAACTCCAATGAGTATCAGCCCAACCTGCTCAACCTTTCTTCATAAGACAGCCCCTTCATCTCAGGAATCAACCGAGTGAATCGTCTCTGAACTGCCTCCAATGCAAGTATATCCCTCCTTAACTAAGGAGACCAAAACTATACGCAGTACTCCAGGTGCGGTCTCACCAACGCCCTGTACAGTTGTAGCAAGACTTCCCGACTTTTATACTCCATCCCCCTTGCAATAAGGGCCAACATTACATTTGCCTTCCTAATTACTTGCTGTACCTGCATGCTGACATATTGTCTTTCATGTACGCGGACCCCCAGATCCCTCTGTACTGCAGCATTCTGTAGTCTCTCCATTTAAATAATAATTTGCTTTTTTATTCTTCTTACCAAAGTGGATAACCTCACATTTTCCCACATTATACTCCATCTGACAAATGTTTGCCCACTCACTGAACCTATCTATACCCCTTTGCAGGCTCTTTGTCTCCGCCTCACAACTCGCTTTCCCACCTATCCTTGTATCATCCGCAAAATTTGTCAACAGTACACTCGGTCCCTTCATCCAAGTCATTAATATAGCTAACCGAGGGACAACACTATCATATCTTATACTCTTACAGCGGGAAGCTGAGCAGAGAAATCCCTACTGCAAACCGCTTAACCTTTTCCGCCTAGAGTGCAATTAGTGCTATAGGTTGCTAAGCAGTGTAGATCACTAAGATACTTACAAACAACAGACGCACTGGTATTAATTTTAGACTGGCCGACGAGGCATTACTTGACGGCACGTATTCAATCCTGGCCACCACGCTTTAGGAAGGATGTCGAGGCCGTGGAGAGGGTGCGGAGGAGATTTACCAGAATACACCAGGGATGAGGGGACCTCAGTTACGTGGAGAGACCAGAGAAGCTGGGATTGTTCTCCTTAGAGCAGGGAAGGTTAAGGGGAGATTTAATGGAGGCGTTCAAAATCGTGAGGGGTTTTGATAGAGCGAGTAGGGAGAAACTGTTTCCAGTGGCAGGAGGGTCGGTAACCAGAGGACACAGATTTAAGATAATCGGTAAAAGAACCAGAGGGGGGAGATGAGGAGAATTTTTTTTACGCAGCGAGTTGTTGTGATCTGGAACGCGCTGCCTGAAAGGGCGGTGGAAGCAGATTCAATAGTAACTTTCGAAAGGGAATTGGATTAATACTTGAAAAGGAAAAATTTGCAGGGCTGTGGGGAACGAGCAGGGGGGAGTGGGACTAATTGGAGAGCTCTTTCAAAGAGCCGGCACAGGCACGATGGGCCGAATGGCCTCCTCCTGTGCTGTCTGATTCTATGCTCTACCTATATCAGGATAAACACTACTCTGCCATTAGCAAGGTGTTTTGCATAAAACTACTGGTGCTCACAGCTTTTGCATTAGGGGAGTGCAGCATCTCACCGTTCTCCCTCAGTATGTGCTCCAGGGCATAAATAGGTTAAGGGCCACAATGTGCATTTGCACTCTGGCAGGTTACGTGTGCCTGTTCCTGTAAACTTGGGAGCTGGTCTCTTTGCTTCTCTCCTCTCCCCCCACCTCCAAAACCCCATTAAACTAATCATTTCTCATCCTCGTGCTCAAATCTCTCCATGGCCCTCGCCCCCTCCCTATCTCCGCAACCTCCTCCAGCCCCACAACCCTCTGAGATTCTCTACGCTCCTCTATCCCCCGATTTCCATCGCTCCCCCATTGGCGGCCGTGCCTTCAGCTGCCTGGGCCCTAAGCTCTGGAATTCCCTCCCTGGCCCTCTCTTCCTTTAAGACGCTCCTTAAAAATAGAAGCATAGAAGCAGGAGTAGGCCATTCGGCCCCTCGAGCCTGCTCCGCCATTCAATGAGATCATGGCTGATCATCCAAACTCAGTACCCTGTCCCTGCTTTCTCCCCATAGCCCTTGATCCCTTTAGCCTTAAGAAATATATCCAACTCCTTCTTGAATATATTTAATGAATTGGCCTCTACTGCCTTGTGTGGTAGAGAATTCAACAGGTTCACCACTCTCTGGGTGAAGAAATTCCTCCTCATCTCTGTCCTAAATAGCTTACCCCTTATATTTAGACTGTGACCCCTGGTTCTGGACTCCCCCGCCATCGGGAACATCCTTCCTGCATCTAGTCTGTCTAGTCCTGTTAGTTTCAATGAGATCCCCTCTCATTCTTCTAAACTCTAGCGAATACCAGCCCAATCGACCCAATCTCTCCTCATGCGTCATTCCTGCCATCCCAGGTATCAGTCTGGTGAATCTTCGCTGCACTCCCTCCATGGCAAGAACATCCTTCCTCAGATAAGGCGACCAAAACTGCACACAATACTCAAGGTGTGGTCTCACTAAGGCCCTGTACAACTACAGCAAGACATCCTTGTTCCTGTACTCGAATCCTCTCGCTATGAAGGCCAACATACCATTTGCCTTCTTAACTGCCTGCTGTACCTGCATGCTTACCTTCAGCGACTGGTGCACAAGGACACCCAGGTCTCGTTGCACTTCCCCTCTTCCCAATCTATCGCCGTTCACGGTTGCATGCCCCCTGATCAGTGGCTGAGTGGCATCACGTGCGATGGTGGGTGCAGGTTCGATGCCCAGTCCGTGCCCCAGACAGCTGATCTGAACCAGGGCTGTGCTCGGATTTTTCCCAAGCGTTCTCGGCTGCACTGGCTGATGGAGCAGCTCCCCACTACCCAAGGACTGAAGTGTGCACGCATGTTACATCGAATGTACAGCTCCGTGCCGGTGTTTATGCTCACCAACCTCTTCCCACCCCTCTTCATCTCACCCCATCAGCATATCCTTCTATTCCTTTCTCCCTCGTGTGTTTATCCAGCTTCCCCTTCAATGCATCTCTGCTCTTCGCCTCAACCACTCCCTGTGGTAGCGAGTTCCACATTCTCGCCACTTTTTAGGGGAAAGAAGTTTCTCCTGAATTCCTGATTGGATTTATTAGTGATCAACGTTCCCCCTCAGCTGCCCGGGCGCGCATCCATCGTGAGGTTTTGCGTAGGCCTCTCACAAGCTGGAAGCGATACAGGGCAGCAAACGTAAAGGGACCGTACACAAAGAAAGAAAACCTTGCATTTATATAGCGCCTTTCACGACCACTGGATGTCTCATAGAACATAGAAGCAGGAGTAGGCCATTCGGCCCCTCGAGCCTGCTCCGCCATTCAATGAGATCATGGCTGATCATCCAAATTCAGTACCCTGTCCCTGCCTTCTCCCCATATCCCTTGATCCCTTTAGCCTTAAGAAATATATCCAACTCCTTCTTGAATATATTTAATGAATTGGCCTCTACTGCCTTCTGTGGTAGAGAATTCCACAGGTTCACCACTCTCTGGGTGAAGAAATTCCTCCTCATCTCTGTCCTAAATGGCTTACCCCTTATCCTTAGACTGTGACCCCTGGTTCTGGACTCCCCGGCCATCGGGAACATCCTTCCTGCATCTAGTCTGTCTAGTCCTGTTAGAATTTTATAAGTTTCAATGAGATCCCCTCTCATTCTTCTAAACTCCAGTGAATATAAGCCCAATATTTAGCTCCCAAAGCGCTTTACAGCCAATGAAGTACTTTTTTTGAAGTGTGGTCACTGTTGTAATGTGGGAAACACGGCAGCCAATTTGCGCACAGCAAGCTCCCACAAACAGCAATGTGATAATGACCAGATCATCTGCTTTTAGTGATGTTGGTTGAGGGATAAATATTGGCCCCAGGACACCGGGGAGAACTCCCCCTGCTCTTCTTCCAATAGTGGCCGTGGGATCTTTTACATCCACCTGAGAGGGCAGACGGGGCCTCGGTTTAACGTCTCGTCCGAAAGACAAAAAAAAATGGAACATTGTTCGTGACTAGCTTTTTTTTTATGGCCCCTAGTTTGTGACTGCCCCCCCCACAAGTGGGAACATCTTGGTCAAAATAGGCTGTTTGACTCTCTCACTCTCTGAGCTGACAATTAAATACCAAGCACTTGACTGGCAGCATTTACCACCTGGTGGCTCAGGAGGTGGTGGTCTTGGGCCTTCTTGAACTGCTGCCCGAGAGTTTATCCAGGGACTTGTGTTACGTGGAGCGGCTGGGGCTGTCCTCCTTGGAGCAGAGCAGGTTAAGGGGAGATTTAATAGAGGCGTTCAAAATCAGGAAGGGCTTTGGTAGAGCAAATGGGGAAACTGTTGCCCGGCTGGCAGGAGGGTCGGTAACCAGAGGACACAGATTTAAGATAACTGGCAAAAAGAACCAGAGGGGGAGATGAGGTTTTTTTACACAGCAAGTTGTTGTGATCTGGAACGCGCTGCCTGAAAGGGCGGTGGAAGCAGATTCAATAGCGACTTTCAAAAGAGAATTGGAGAAATACTTGAAGGGAGAAAAGATTTACAGGGCTGTGGGGAAAGTGAGATTAATTGGAGAGCTCTTTCAAAGAGCCGGCACAGGCACGACGGGCCAAATGGCCTCCTCCTGTGCTGTATGGCTCTCTGAAGAGCCAAGCCAGGACGGTCTTGTGTTCAATCCTCTGCTCCGAGGTAGCTGCTTTCTGTCAGTACGGGCACTGGAATGAGCCTCAGTGCGTGGGTTCGGTGAAAACGCCGGCCAGCCACTCACTCCGAAGAAGTCTGTTCAGCGGCGATCGCGCCAAGATGCTCAAGAGTGACCGTTTCCAGGGGAAGAGAACCCAAAAATCGAGGCACACCCTACTCGGCGGAGAAGCCGCTCCGCTGCAGCATCCAGAACTCCCAGATGATCGCGGGCACTTGGCGTCTGGGAAACGGCGCTATGACCAGGCTGCCGGTGGGTATTTCCTCGCCCCGGACGCACCCACTCCGTTCAGGGCTCGGTGGGCCCCAGTTAAAGGCACGCAGTTTACAAGTGCCCGGCTGTTTGCGGAGCTGGAGATGGGCAGGCACGCTCAGCATCTCGGTCTCGTCCGTCCGTGCGCCAGTCAGTCGGGAAGCGGCGCACAACTGCCCCAGGCAGGCACCTTCGCCCCCCCCTGTCCCGCCCCCAAGCAGAGCAAGAAAAAGGAACTGTCCTTTACGGTTTATCCCCGCGGTGCAGACCCAGGTTCTGTTCTGTTGTCTGTGCTGGGTTAGCAGGCTTTAGGAAGGGGGGTTGTTTAAAGGGTTCCCATTCCTGATTACGTCAACACCAGCTGGAGAGGCCAAGCGTCTGGACACAGGGTGGGGTGCGACAGTCCCACCCGGTGGAAGAGCTCACCAGCACCCACTGGGTTCTCTGTGTACGAGAGGCACACTGGCCAGAAACCAGTGCCTGTTGGAGTATAAGAGTGAGGAAGTCTTGCTATAATTGTACAGGGCCTTGGTGAGACCACACCTGGAGCACTGTGCACAGCTTTGGTCTCCTTATCTGAGGAAGGATATACTTGCCTTGGAGGCGGTGCAGCGAAGGTTCACTAGATTGATTCCTGGGGTGAGAGGGCTGTCCTATGAGGAGAGATTGTGTAGACTGGGCCGATACTCTCTGGAGTTTAGAAGAATGAGAGGTGATCTCATTGAAACATACAAGATTCTGAGGGGGATTGACAGGGTAGATGCTGAGAGGATGTTTTCCCCCTGGCTGGAGAGTCTAGAACCAGGGGTCACAGTCTCAGGATAAGGGGTCGGCCATTTAGGACTGAGATGAGGAGGAATTTCTTCACTCAGAGGGTGGTGAATCTTTGGAATTCTCTGCCCCAGAGGGCTGTGGAGGCTCAGTCGTTGAGTATATTCAAGGCCGAGATCGATAGATTTTTGGACTCTAGGGGAATCGAGGGATCGGGCGGGAAAGTGGAGTTGAGGTCGATGATCAGCCGTGATCTGATTGAATGGCGGAGCAGGCTCGAGGGGCCGAATGGCCGACTCCTGCTCCTATTTCTTATGTTAAACACCGGCACGGAGCAGTCGGGCTGAATGTCCTGTTTCTGTGCTGTAAACTCGATGTTATTTTATTGCTGTACAGTAAGGTACAGCTCGGGACAGTACACACGCAGGGGCATTAAGCTCTGAATTACTCGCCAGTGCAAGAGTGGGCCAGGTGCAAAGAAAGACGTGCTCCTTTCACCATCTCAGGGCGTCCCAAAGCGCTTTACAGCCAATGAAGTACTTTTTGTAGTGTTGCGCACAGCAAGCTCCCACAAACAGCAATGAGATGACGGTTTCAGGGATAAATATTGGCCGCGACACCGGGGAGAAGGCCCCGTCGAATTGCGCCATGGGGTCTTGCGACGGGGCAGAGCTATTTAACGACTCATCTCTAAAGACAGCACGGTACTGGGAGGTGGGGGAGAGGGCAGCGAGAGACAGAGAGAGCGTGTGCTGCCGAGTCACGGCCTGACTATCCTAAATCGAGGTTGTAAATTGTACCCCAACTAGTCCGCACATTGGCAGCAGGTTGGGGCAGGAGTGGAGGAGGACGAACCTTCTCTGCACCCCCCCCCCCCCCCCAGGGTATTGTGGCCAAGCCGCCCAGTGCCAGCCGCACGAAGCTCGCTGTAGTTTCAGACGCTGTTGGGAGTCGACAGTAAATAAGTCACAGGGAAATACGTTACGTCATTTTATTTGACAATTCTTAACAAAGAACTCAATACCAGCAAGAGGATCCAAAAAATGTTTATAGAAACCAGATGGGCGAGGCTATGGGACAGGGACGCGCCCCCCTTTCTCCTCCAGCTGCACCTCTCCCGCACCACCTGCCCGGGGCCAAAGGAAGCGCACCAGTGTCCCTCAGCGAGGGTCCCAACGCCCAGCCGTGCGGGTAGTCCCGCCCATCCTCCCAATGACAACCTTCATTTTAGTGCTGCTTTCTTCTGAAGGAACAGCCTGCAACAGAGAGGGGGAAAGAAAAAACGTTAAAAAACAAGACACTGCCGCCAGAACGCAAGAACAGGAGTAGGCCATTCGGCCCCTCGAGCCTGCTCCGCCATTCAATGCAATCATGGCTGATCATCCAAATTCAGTACCCTGTCCCTGCCTTCTCCCCATATCCCTTGATCCCTTTAGCCTTAAGAAATATATCTAACTCCTTCTTGAATATATTTAATGAATTGGCCTCAACTGCCTTCTGTGGTAGAGAATTCCACAGGTTCACCACTCTCAACCCCACGAGAATACACAAGAATTAGGAGCAGGAGTCGGCCATTCGGCCCCTCGAGCCTGCTCCGCCATTCAATAAGATCATGGCTGATCTTTGACCTCAATTCCACTCTCCCGCCCGATCTCCATATCCCTCGATTCCCCGAGAGTCCAAAAATCTCTCGATCTCGGCCTTGAATATACTCAACGACTGAGCCTCCACAGCCCTCTGGGGCAGAGAATTCCAAAGATTCACCGCCCTCTGAGTGAAGAAATTCCTCCTCATCTCAGTCCTCAATGGCCGACCCCTTATCCTGAGACTGTGACCCCTGGTTCTAGACTCTCCAGCCAGGGGGGAAACAGCCTCTCAGCATCTACCCTGTCAATCCCCCTCAGTATCTTATATGTTTCAATGAGATCACACCTCATTCTTCTAAACTCCAGAGAGTATCGGCCCAATCAAAGGCCTTGGAGTGCAGCATCAACAGGCACCCGCACGAGTGTTTACACAGCAGACGTAGGCCATTCGGCCCCACTGCTCCGTGCCGGTGTTTCTGCTCCACGCCAGCCTCCTCCCACCCCTCTTCATCTCACCCCATCACCATATCCTTCTATTCCTTTCTCCCTCGTGTGTTTATCCAGCTTCCCCTTAAATGCATCTACGCTCTTCGCCTCAACCACTCCCTGTGGTAGCGAGTTCCACATTCTCACCACTCTCTGGGTAAAGAAGTTTCTCCTGAATTCCCTGCAGGATTTCTTGGCGACTGTCGTGTATTGATGGTCCGACACTCTCCTGCTCTTCAACTCTGCAGCAAGGGCTCCAGTCCCAGGCAGCGCCCTGCGCCTCCCCGCAGTTTCTCAACAGCCACTCGCGAGGAGCTCCAGGTGGCCACCAACCGTGCCACTCGGGCAGTGCCCCCCTCCACCCCCATTCGGAGATTCCTGCATCTTTGGGTCCCCCCCTCTCGCACCCAGAATCCCAGATCACGAACCAGGTCCAAACGGCAGCGAACCGCACAAGGTCGAAGAACAGCAAGGGACCTTTTTCGGTTTTTGGGGGGGGGGGGGGGGGGGGAAGGTAAGCCAATGTCCCCCCCCCACCCCCCTCTCTCTCTCTCTCTGCCAGTCCCACGTCTTTTTCAATGTTAAAACTTCGCTCTGGCGCAAGTGGGCCGCGCACCCCCCAATTAGGGGGAAAACACTGATTGGCGCCCTCAGTTTTTAAGAAGCTTGCTGGAGGAAGGGAGGCCCGAGGGAGATGAGGAGTTGCACCGTTTTGAGGTCTTGGCGGAGGGGGAGTTTGCAGGCGGAGATGTCGGGACAGGCCAACGCGTGGAGCTTAGAACGAGACAACAGGTCAAGATGGAGGGGGGAGGGGTTCGGCCGCTCGATTTAAAAAGTCGGAGCAAGTCAGAAAGGGGACGTGGTTACCCGGTTAACCATAGCCGTGCCCAATAGTCACACCCCGGTCTGTCGACAGCGCCATAGCCGTGCCCAATAAGATCGCCTGTCCACTTCATACAACGGACCCCAGCAACAAGCCCGTTCCGGAGCGTTTCTACATACCTTGTTCAGAGTTGCCTGGAGCCTCGGGAGCAATGCTTCCTCTAATTTTTTTGGGCGCTGCGCGGCCCATTCAGATTTCTGTGCGGGCGCGGCTTTTCCACAATTAAGCCGTCAAGCGGCCTGCGCGGGAGCTGTAGCGTAACGGGAACACTGCCCGGGAGGGGCTCGGCTGCGCGGAGGAGATATGAAAAGGTGCTCCGACTCACCTTCTGTTAGCCTGGCCTTTCCTCCGGTGGGCTGGCAGAGTACAGTGGAACACCCGACACACAGCACGACAGTCTGAGCGTGGCTGAACACCGTGGTGATTTTGTAGCAACCTAAGACAGAGCAACACAGGTTAGATACAGAATAAAGCTCCCTCTACACTGTCCCCATCAAACACTCCCAGGGCAGGTACAGCACGGGTTAGATACAGAGTAAATCTCCCTCTACACTGTCCCATCAAACAATCCCAGGGCAGGTACAGCACAGGGTTAGATACAGAGTAAAGCTCCCTCTACACTGTCCCATCAAACACTCCCAGGGCAGGTACAGCACGGGGTAGATACAGAGTAAAGCTCCCTCTACACTGTCCCATCAAACACTCCCAGGGCAGGTACAGCACGGGGTAGATACAGAGTAAAGCTCCCTCTACACTGTCCCATCAAACACTCCCAGGGCAGGCACAGTAAAGTTCCCTCGGTTCCTGCCCACACTATTTTACATTCCCCCACACTCTGTCGTGGAAGAGGATCACTAGTGAGTGCAGAGTCTGGGGCCCATTTCCAGTAGGAATGGGAGGCGACTGGTGAAAAGCTCATTCCACACGCCCAATAATGGCACGCTGTGGAAGCGGCGCTGAGCAGCAGCAGGCGGGAGTGTGCAGCCGATTTTTGCGCGCGCACAGCGGGGGGAAGATGCTCACCGGGACACTTGACGTCCATAAAGTAAGAGTTCGGGCTCTGCACCAGGCGCTTCTTCTTGTGTTTCCTCTTCTCCTCCTCGGGGGACGGATGCAACAAATCTTTCGCCAGCTGGAGCCACAAGAGAGAAACAACACGGTGAGCGTACTGACCATCGACATCTCCCCCCGTCTCTCGCCCATCCACCCACCACCGCCCATCCCAATCCAACTATTAGCCGAGGCATAGAATACAAGACCAGGGAAGTTACGCTTGAACTGTATAAAACACCAGTTAGGCCACAGCTCGAATACTGCGTGCAGTTCTGGTCACCACATTACAGGAAGGATGTGATCGCACTGGAGAGGGTGCAGAGGAGATTTACCAGGATGTTGCACCCCAGGACTGGAGAATTTTAGCGATGAGGAAAGATTGGATCGGCTGGGTTTGTTTTCTTTGGAACAGAGGAGGCTGAGGGGAGATTTAATTGAGGTGTATAAAATTATGAGGGGCCTGGATAGAGCGGACAGGAAGGACTGATTTCCCTTAGCAGAGAGGTCAATAACCAGGCGGCAGAGATTGAAAGTAATTGGGAGAAGGATTAGAGGGGAGTTGAGGAGAACTTTCTTCACCCAGAGGGTGGTGGGGGTCTGGAACTCACTGCCTGAAAGGGTGGGAGAGGCAGAAACCCTCATTAAAAAAGTGTTTGGATATGCACTTGAAGTGCCGGAACCTACAGGGGTACGGATCAAGAGCTGGAAAGTGGGATTCGGCTGGATAGCACAGACATGATGGGACGAATGGCCTCCTTCCGTCCCATAAATTTCAATGATTCTAAAACACAGCGCTTTTAACAAGGGTCTCAAGAGGGAATTGGACTACTGGATCCCAACAAGATGCCCCACACCTCTTTTAAACCTAGTTTGTCCTGGTGTTGGGTCTTAATGATTGCACTAGGGTTACACTGGGAATAGGGCCCCTGTGTTGCGAGCCCCAGGTGCAGTGCTAGTACCAACCCAAGGCCAGCGCAAGGCACATAGAAGATAGGAGCAGGAGTGGGCCATTCGGCCCCTCGAGACTGCTCCGCCATTCAATGAGATCATGGCTGATCATCCAAATTCAGTACCCTGTCCCTGCCTTCTCCCCATATCCCTTGATCCCTTTAGCCTCAAGAAATATATCTAACTCCTTCTTGAATATATTTAATGAATTGGCCTCAACTGCCTTCTGTGGCAGAGAATTCCACAGGTTCACCACTCTCTGGGTGAAGAAATTCCTCCTCATCGCAATCCTAAATGGCTTACCCCTTATCCTTAGACTGTGACCCCTGGTTCTGGACTCCCCCGCCATCGGGAACATCCTTCCTGCATCTAGTCTGTCTAGTCCTGTTAGAATTTTATAAGTTTCAATGAGATCCCCTCTCATTCTTCTAAACTCCAGTGAGTATAAGCCCAATCGACCCAATCTCTCCTCATACATCATTCCTGCCATCCCTGCTATCAGCCTGGTGAATCTTCGCTGCACTCCCTCCATGGCAAGAACATCCTTCCTCAGTTAAGGTGACCAAAACTGCACACAATACTCAAGGTGTGGTCTCACCAAGGCCCTGTACAACTGCAGCAAGACATCCTTGCTCCTGTACTCGAACCCTCTCGCTACGAATGCCAACATACCATTTGCCTTCTTAACCGCCTGCTGCACCTGCATGCTTACCTTCAGCGACTGGTGCACAAGGACACCCAGGTCTCGTTGCACTTCCCCTTCTCCAAATCTATTGCCGTTCAGATAATAATCTGCCTTCCTGTTTTTGCCACCAAAGTGGATAACCTCGCATTTATCCACGTTATATTGCATCTGCCATGCTTCTGCCCAATCACCCAACCTGTCCAAATCATCCTGGAGTTTCTCGGCATCCTCCTCACAGCACACACGCCCACCCAGCTTTGTGTCGTCTGCAAACTTGGAGACATTACATCTAATTCCCTCGTCTAGATCATTTATCAGGCAAGAAGATTGCTGCATCCGGCTCCCCCGTATTACACGGCAATCGACTTGCAGTTATACTGTATCCGACCACACCGAAAACACGTCAAAGCCTCTCGTGCACCGAACCTCCTTTCGGAGAGCTGTGCGGAGAGGGAGCCGGGCTCCAGAGAGGGACGACCTGCCGAGGGCCCGACATTGCTTTGGAGCAGCCCACTAGTAGAGACATGTGTTAACGTTGGATTAATGCAACACCCAGAGACAGGAAAGTCACGAAAATAAAATCACAAGCGGGACGGCTGTCTCCCAGACCCCATCGGGCAGAGTGTGCGCATAAGCTACCGAAGCAGGCGATTTCATCAATGCTGTACCCTCAATCACAAATGCCAAAACTGCAAAGTCAGTGTCAGCCATGGCTCAGTGGGCAGCACTCTCGCCTCCGAGTCAGAAGATCGTGGGTTCGAGCCCCCACTCCAGAGACTTGAGCACAAAATCCAGACTGGCACTGTCGGAGGGGCGGTGCTGAGGGAGCGCCGCACTGTCGGAGGGGCGGCGCTGAGGGAGCGCCGCACTGTCGGAGGGGCGGCGCTGAGGGAGCGCCGCACTGTCGGAGGGGCGGCGCTGAGGGAGCGCCGCACTGTCGGAGGGGCGGCGCTGAGGGAGCGCCGCACTGTCGGAGGGGCGGCGCTGAGGGAGCGCCGCACTGTCGGAGGGGCGGCGCTGAGGGAGCGCCGCACTGTCGGAGGGGCGGCGCTGAGGGAGCGCCGCACTGTCGGAGGGGCGGCGCTGAGGGAGCGCCGCACTGTCGGAGGGGCGGCGCTGAGGGAGCGCCGCACTGTCGGAGGGGCGGCGCTGAGGGAGCGCCGCACTGTCGGAGGGGCGGCGCTGAGGGAGCGCCGCACTGTCGGAGGGGCGGCGCTGAGGGAGCGCCGCACTGTCGGAGGGGCGGCGCTGAGGGAGCGCCGCACTGTCGGAGGGGCGGCGCTGAGGGAGCGCCGCACTGTCGGAGGGGCGGCGCTGAGGGAGCGCCGCACTGTCGGAGGGGCGGCGCTGAGGGAGCGCCGCACTGTCGGAGGGGCGGCGCTGAGGGAGCGCCGCACTGTCGGAGGGGCGGCGCTGAGGGAGCGCCGCACTGTCGGAGGGGCGGCGCTGAGGGAGCGCCGCACTGTCGAAGGGGCGGCACTGAGGGAGCGCCGCACTGTCGGAGGGGCGGTACAGAGGGAGCGCCGCACTGTCGGAGGGGCGGTACTGAGGGAGCGCGCCGCACTGTCGGAGGGACGGTACTGAGGGAGCGCGCCGCACTGTCGGAGGGGCGGTACAGAGGGAGCGCCGCACTGTCGGAGGGGCGGTACTGAGGGAGCGCGCCGCACTGTCGGAGGGGCGGTACTGAGGGAGCGCGCCGCACTGTCGGAGGGGCGGTACTGAGGGAGCGCGCCGCACTGTCGGAGGGGCGGTACAGAGGGAGCGCCGCACTGTCGGAGGGGCGGTACTGAGGGAGCGCCGCACTTGCAAAGAAAAAATCTGACGCAAGAGCTGCTGAACCTTGTTGCAGGCAAACTTTGTTTTTCTAAAAAGTGAGTCACTGTTTGGCTGAGAGATCTGGGAAGAGGATCGCGTGTTTTTTTTATATAAATGTCATCTGACTCCCAGAAATTAAACTGCAAAACGAGGCCCGGCTGCCATTTTGGCAGCAAAACATCCAAAATAAAATTTTACAACACACAAGGAGGAAACCCCTCATTTTAAACGCACCGCTCACGGCAGGCGTTGCCCAGCTCAATCTGTCGCTGTTTTGCATGATAGGCAAAAAGACAACATTGCAGGAGGCAGGGAATCCAAACATTGCGATTTTAATCGCCTTTCAGGAGAAGGAGAGAGTTGGATGACTGTGCAATAGTGCAGAATGCTCGCAAAACTCGAATGCAATGCCCAGGCTTTTAATGCAAGGCGTTTTTGAGCATTTTCAAACGTTTTCAGCTGCTCCAGTTTGCAATCCAGCTCCAACCTGCTCCCTAATCTTTAAACCCGTCCCTTAGGACCTGCATCCTTCACCCCCACCCCCCCCCCCATTTTAAACCCCAGGCTTTTAATGCAAGGTTTTTCAGCATTATCTTTCAAATTGCATCTGTTCTGCAGCCTGCAATCCAGCTCCAACTTGCTCCCTAATCTTTAAACCCATCCCTCACGACCTGCATGCTTCACCACCCCCATTTTAAACCCCAGGCTTTTAATGCAAAGTTTTTCAGCATTTTCTTTCAAATTGCATCTGTTTTGCAGCCTGCTGCAGTTTGCAAACCACCTCCAACCTGCTCCCTAATCTTTAAACCCAGCCCTCACGACCTGCCTCATTCGCCCCTCATTTTAAACCCCAATGCAAGGTGTTTCAACGTTGCTTTTTAAAATTGCATTGGCTTTGCTGCCTGTTCCAGTTTGCAATCCACCTCCAGCCTTTTTCTTCCTTTCCCCTCCCCGGCCATTTTAAAACCTGCAGGCATTGTACCCGGGGAGGGGAGACATGGGCTGGGGGACTGGCCGGTTACCCCGGGAGACGCCGGGTTTGATTGACAGGAGCCGGGGTGCCTCGCGCCGTTACCCCCAGTAACCCGAGGGGGAAAAAGGCGATTGGTGGAGAGGGAGAGACTGGGGCTCGCGTCGCTGTCCCCGGTAACCCGAGGGGGGAAAAAGGCGATTGGTGGAGACTGGGGCTCGCGTCATTGCCCCCAGTAACCCGAGGGGGAAAAAGACGATTGGTGGAGAGGGAGACTGGGGCTCGCGTCGTTGCCCCCAGTAACCTGAGGGGGAAAAAGGCGATTGGTGGAGACTGGGGCTCGCGTCATTGCCCCCAGTAACCCGAGGGGGAAAAAGACGATTGGTGGAGACTGGGGCTCGAACCGTTGCCCACAGTAACCCGAGGGGGAAAAAGACGATTGGTGGAGAGGGAGACTGGGGCTCGCGTCATTGCCCCCAGTAACCCGAGGGGGAAAAAGGTGATTGGTGGAGACTGGGGCTCGCGTCATTGTCCCCGGTAACCCGAGGGGGAAAAAGGCGATTGGTGGAGAGGGAGACTGGGGCTCGCGTCGTTGTCCCCAGTAACCCGAGGGGGAAAAGGCGATTGGTGGAGAGGGAGACTGGGGCTCGCACCGTTGTCACCAGTAACCCGAGGGGGAAAAGGCGATTGGTGGAGAGGGAGACTGGGGCTCGAGCCGTTGCCTCCAATAACCCGAGGGGGAAAAGGCGATTGGTGGAGAGGGGAGACTGGGGCTCGAGCCGTTGTCCCCAGTAACCCGAGGGGGAAAAGGCGATTGGTGGAGAGCGGCGCACTCCAGGGCAACGGCCGTTCGCCGTCTCGTCAGCGGGAATCCGCCATCTTGTTTTTCCGCCTCCCTCGTCGACTGGTTAAAAAAAAATATATAAATAGAAGGAGGAGGTAAAAAAGCGTTTTAACCCCCTAAAAATGACCCGATCCCTGATTTTTCCACCCCCGGGATACCCTTCCCTCCCCTGCCACTTTCGGCTCGCTCGCCAGCCACCGGCGGGCGCCCCCTCACCGCCCTTTCCTTTCCCCCCTCCGCCGCCGACACTCACGGGCATCTTAGCGTGGCCTCGCTGCCGCGGAAAAGGAAGAAGGCCGGCCCGGGGACCCGGATATAACGGGGCGACCCGAGGCGCAGGGGCCGGAAGCCGGCTCGCGTCACGTCCTGGGTGGCGACTGCGGCCGCCATCTTAGGAAGGGCCAGTCTCGCTGAATCACCCCCCCCTCCATCTTGGGAGGGTCAGTCTCCTCCAATCCCCCCGCCATCTTGGGAAGGTCACTGTTTCCAGCGCCCTCCATCTTGGGAAGGTCACACGCTCGCACCAGCGCCCTCCATCTTGGGAAGGTCACACGCTCTCTCCAGCGCCCTCCATCTTGAGAAGGTCAGTCTCCCCCCAGCGCCCTCCATCTTGGGGAGGTCAGTCTCCCCAACACCTCCTACCTACAATTGACAATCTTCCCTTTAAATTTCCCCTTTTTTTGCCAAACACGTGCTTTTAAAATATTAAATTCAACCGTGAAAGAAAAGTCTACCACCAATTAGAATAGAATCATAAAAAACACAACACAAGGAGGCCCTTCGGCCCATCAGACCTGTGTGATCCCAGCTCTTCCCTCTTTAGTTGAATCCCAATCTACCTGTCCTCTCTCTGTCATGTTCTTCCTTTTCCAAGTATTTATCCAGTTCGGTTTTAAATGAATGTTAAAATCTCCGCCTCAATAGCTACTTGTGGTAAAGCATTCCACGCCTCTTGGACGCACACGGCACAGAAGGGGGCCCGTTCGGCCCCTCGCATCCCTGCCGGACGAAAAAGAGCCACCCAACCTAATCGCACTTTCCAGCTCTCGGTCCGTAAGAAGAAAGACAGACTCGCGTTTCCCCAGCACCTTTCGCCACCTCAGGACGTCCCAAAGCGCTTTACAGCCAATGAAGTACTTTTTGAAGTGTGGTCACTGTTGTAATGTAGGAAACGTGGCAGACAATTTGTGCACAGCAAGCTCCCACAAACAGCAATGTGATAATGACCGGATCGCCTGTTTTTGTCATGTTGATTGAGGGATAAATATTGGCCCCAGGACACCAGGGAGAACTCCCCCCCCCCCCCCCCTGCTCTTCTTCAAAATAGTGACCGTGGGATCTTCTACGTCCACCTGAGAGGGTAGACGGGGCCTCGGTTTAACGTCTCATCCAACAGTGCGGCGCTCCCTCAGTACTGCCCCACCGACAGTGCGGCGCTCCCTCAGTACCGCCCCTCCGACAATGCAGCGCTCCCTCAGTACTGCCCCTCCGACAGTGCGGCGCTCCCTCAGTACTGCCCCTCCGACAGTGCGGCGCTCCCTCAGTACTTCCCCACAGACAGTGCGGCCCTCCCTCAGTACTGCCCCACCGACAGTGCGGCGCTCCCTCAGTACTGCCCCTCCGACAGTGCGGCGGTCCCTCAGTACTGCCCCTCCGACAGTGCGGCGCTCCCTCAGTACTGCCCCTCCGACAGTGCGGCGCTCCCTCAGTACTGCCCTTCCGACAGTGCGGCACTCCCTCAGTACTGCCCCTCCGACAGTGCGGCGCTCCCTCAGTACTGCCCCACCGACAGTGCGGCGCTCCTTCAGTACCGCCCCTCCGACAGTGCGGCACTCCCTCAGTACTGCCCCTCCGACAGTGCGGCGCTCCCTCAGTACTGCCCCTCCGACAGTGCGGCGCTCCCTCAGTACTGCCCCTCCGACAGTGCGGCGCTCCCTCAGTACTGCCCCTCCGACAGTGCGGCGCTCCCTCAGTACTGCCCCTCCGACAGTGCGGCGCTCCCTCAGTACTGCCCTTCCGACAGTGCGGCGCTCCCTCAGCACTGCCCCTCCGACAGTGCGGCGCTCCCTCAGTACCGCCCCTCCGACAGTGCGGCGCTCCTTCAGTACTGCCCCTCCGACAGTGCGGCACTCCCTCAGTACTGCCCTTCCGACAGTGCGGCGCTCCTTCAGTACTGCCCCTCCGACAGTGCGGCGCTCCCTCAGTACTGCCCTTCCGACAGTGCGGCGCTCCTTCAGTACTGCCCCTCCGACAGTGCGGCGCTCCCTCAGTACTGCCCCTCCGACAGTGCGGCGCTCCCTCAGTACTGCCCTTCCGACAGTGCGGCGCTCCTTCAGTACTGCCCCTCCGACAGTGCGGCGCTCCCTCAGTACTGCCCTTCCGACAGTGCGGCGCTCCTTCAGTACTGCACTGGGAGCGTCGGCCTAGAATTTTGTGCTCAAGTCCCTGGACGTGAACCCACAATCTTCTGACCCAGGGGCAAGAGTGCTACCAGCTGAGCCACAGCTGACATTGTAACCCTATAGGTTACAGCACTTTTTAAATGCAGTGTTAGAACCGGGTTTTCCTGGTCCTCGTCTTGAGTTCCGTAGTACGAGGAATGATTTCAGGCTCGAGGGTTCGGAGAGTTAAAACAACATTTTATTACTTCCAACTGTTCGCAGTGGTCACACAGTATATTGAGGTCTTTTACAGTACATTCGTGTCCCGAGAGTCACACCGGGTTAGGCACGTGTTGCCAGCATTTACGTCCCCGGGAGGTGTCTGACTCTCTTGATGATCCACACGTCTTCTGGCTAAAAGCGAATACCGGTAGGGAAGCCCCTTTTATACAGTGGGACAAGGGTCATTACATCACTTCCCTGGCAACAAGCGTTCTCCAATGGGGATCACTTAAGCCCTTTCAGTTTGGCCATGATCTGGTCTTCAGTCTGGCGGGCAAGTCCTGACTTGCCTCACTGCTGCATATGCCTTCCTGAAGTACCGGATCGTGATTGGGCACCGCACAATAGCTAGTCAATCATCTTCTAGCTAGCAGTTAAGCCCTTTCAGTGACCTTTATTGCTCGTTAACACTTGGCCGCAGGCTGGGGCAGGTGTCTCTCTTTTCTGCTAGCTTTGCACTTTGCAAAGCTGGGGCTGCTCTTTAATCTAATCTAGACTTTCCTTGTGCGAAGCCATTTTTGTAAGCCAATTCATCGTCCATTTTATTCACATTTCCACAGCGGTGAGGATTTCTGCCTCTCCCACCCTTTCAGGCAGTGAGTTCCAGACCCCCACCACCCTCTGGGTGAAAAAAGCTCTCCCCAACTCCCCTCTAATCCTTCTCCCAATTACTTTCAATCTCTGCCCCCTGGTTATTGACCTCTCTGCTAAGGGAAATCGGTCCTTCCTGTCCACTCTATCCAGGCCCCTCATAATTTTATACACCTCAGCTGTGCCTGCGCCTGCGCCGGCTCTTTGAAAGAGCTATCCAATTAATCCCACTCTTTGCCCGTGGCCCTTGCAAATTTTTTCCAAGTGTCTTTATCCAATTCCCTTTTGAAAGTTATTATTGAATCAGCTTCCACCGCCCTTTCAGCCAGCTCGTGACAGCTTGCTGTGTGAATTTTTATGCCTCATCTCCCCTCTGGTTCCCTTGCTAATTATTTTTAATTTGTGTCCACGCAGGGTGAGTTCGAGCACCTTCAGGAAGTGGGAGGGTTGGAGGGGGTGCTCTTTTTGTTGAACCAAATTAACTGTGATGATGGGCCTTCAATAACCACAAAACTAGAAGTTATAGACTTAAACAAGTTGGCTTTTAATCACTAAGATCAGAGCTAACATCTCAACACGCCGACTGGTTCACAGGAATGAGTCATACAGATCCTGGGATCTTTATGTAAGAGAAGTCAGGGGCGGAGCCAAGAGCCAAGACCTGGAACCTCCCAGGTTAGTCGGGAAAGAGGAAGTGAAACTATACACAGTGGGGGAGGGTAATATACATGAGTGCAAAACGAATACAGGATCAAGACAAACAGATTTCATTACATTCACCCCTTCTATAGATTTAGTCCATCGGGGTGATGTTTCTTAAAAGTTGGTATAAGTGAGTCTGTCAGGAGGTTTTGCAGTTCTCAGTGATCGGCGCAAAGCCGGTTGGGGTGCCTCTAGGGGAGTGGATTCTGGTTCCTCCGCTGTCCGGGCCTCCGCAGTGTCTTCCAGGTTATCTGCAGTGTCCTCCAGGTTAAAGTTGGGTATTGATACCTCTGGGCGTCCTGTCTCTTTGTAGTGTAGGTCTTCATCGGGTAGTCTCCCATCGTTCTCTCCGCTCCCCGAGGGAGCGAGGTCTTTTATGGAAACAGTGTCCTCTCGCCCGTCAGAGTATTCGATATAGGCGTACTGAGGGTTTGCATGGAGGAGCTGTACCTTTTCCACAAGGGGGTCCGTTTTATGGCCTCTCACGTGCTTCCGCAATAGTACTGTCCCCGGGGACGTCAGCCACGCGGGTAGAGATATGCCCGAGGTGGATTTCCGGGGGAAAACGAACATCTTTTCGTGAGGGGTAGCGTTAGTGGCTGTACATAACAGAGACCTTATGGAGTGGAGCACGTCTGGGAGGACTTCCTGCCAGCGGGAGGTCGGAAGGCCTTTTGACTTTAAGGCTAACATGACAGCCTTCCAAACAGTAGCATTCTCCCTTTCCACTTGCCCATTACCCCGGGGGTTGTAGCTAGTGGTTCTGCTAGTGGCTATCCCCTTCGAGAGCAAGAACTGGCGCAGCTCGTCACTCATGAATGACGTCCCCCTATCGCTGTGTATGTAGTTCGGCATGCCAAACATGCAGAATAGATTACAGAGACACTTGATGACCGTGGCACTGGTCATGTCTGTGCAGGGAATGGCGAAGGGGAAGCGGGAATATTCATCAATGATATTGAGGAAGTATACGTTACGGTCGGCAGAGGGAAGGGGTCCCTTGAAGTCCAGACTTAGGCGCTCGAATGGCCGTGTGGCTTTGATAAGGTGTGCACGGTCAGGCCTGTAGAAACGAGGCTTGCATTCCGCACAGATGCGGCAGGCTCTGGTCATTGCCCTGACCTCCTCGACGGAGTGGGGCAGATTGCGGGACTTTATAAAATGGTATAGTCGGGTGACCCCTGGGTGACAGAGGTCGTTGTGGAGACCCTGTAATTTGTCCGTATGAATGCTGGCACACGTTCCCCGCGATAGGGCGTCTGGGGGTTCATTAAGGGCTCCCGGCCTGTACATAATATCATAGTCAAACGTGGATAGTTCGATCCTCCACCTGAGTATTTTGTCATTCTTGATTTTCCCCCTTTGTTTGTTATTAAACATGAAAGCCACCGACCGCTGGTCGGTGAGCAGGGTGAAATGTTTGCCGGCTAGGTAGTGTCTCCAGTGCCGCACTGCCTCCACTATAGCCTGTGCCTCCTTCTCGACAGAAGAGTGCCTGATTTCAGGTCCCTGCAGGGTTCGGGAGAAGAAGGGCACAGGTCTCCCAGCCTGATTGAGGGTCGCAGCTAAGGCAAAGTCTGACGCATCGCTTTCGACTTGAAAGGGAATGCATTCGTCCACTGCACACACTGCAGCCCTTTCAATGTCCTGTTTAATACTGGTGAAAGCCTCCCGAGCTTCAGCTGATAGTGGGAAGGACGTCGATTTAATGAGGGGTCGGGCCTTATCAGAGTAATTGGGCACCCATTGGGCATAATACGAAAAAAATCCCAGGCACCTTTTTAAAGCTTTGGGATTGTGTGGCAGGGGCAGTTCCTTTAGGGGGCGTAATCGGTCAGGGTCCGGTCCAATTACCCCATCTTCCACCACACAGCCGAGGATACAAAGACGGGTTGTGTTGAAGACACATTTGTCTTCGTTGTAGGTTAGATTCAGCTTTAGGGCAGTTTTTAAAAATCTCGCAAGATTTAGATCGTGGTCTTGCTGGTTGTGCCCGCAGATAGTGACATTGTCCAGATAGGGGTAGGTAGCTTGTAGTTTATTCTCGTCAACCATGCGGTCCATCTCACGTTGGAAGACCGAGACCCCATTTGTTACTCCGAAGGGCACTCTGAGAAAATGGTAGAGGCGCCTGTTCGCCTCGAAGGCGGTGTATGGGCGGTCCTCCGTTCTAATGGGGAGCTGGTGATACGCGGATTTGAGGTCGATAGTCGAGAAGACTCGGTATTGCGCAATCTGGTTGACCATTTCTGATATGCGGGGTAAAGGGTAGGCGTCCAGCTGGGTATAAATATTAACAGTCTGGCTGTAGTCAATTACCATCCGTTTCTTTTCGCTATTTTTAACTATGACTACTTGGGCACGCCACGGGCTGGTACTGCATTCAATAATGCCTTCCCGCAGGAGTCTGTCCACTTCCGCCTTGATAAAGTGTCTGTCTTCCAGACTGTACCGTCTACTTTTGGTCGCTATGGGCCTACAGTTCGGAGCGAGATTAGCGAATAAAGAGGGCGGGCTGATTTTTAAGGTTGATAGGCCACAGACTGTGAGTGGCGGCTGGGACCCGCCATATACTAGCGTGACACTTTCGTGGTGGCACTGGAAGTCCAGGCCCAGGATTACATTAACACAGAGTTCTGGCATCACGAGGAGTTTAAAATCCTTGTAGTCCGTGCCTTTTACAGTCAGTGTTACCACACAGTAGCCCAAAATGTCCGAAGTGTGGGGCTTAGCAGCCATAGCAATTCTGCTCCGTGTAGGGGTTACCGTTAATGAGTGCCGCCGTACCAGGCTAGGGTGGATAAAACTCTCGGTACTCCCACAGTCAATTAAACATTTCGTTTACCTGTATGTCCATCATGGATTTTGTCAACGGGTGTGGCCTGGATTGATCCACCATGATCGAAGCCACTGTTGGGCCCTGAGCGGCCGTTGAGTCGGGAAAAGATGGCGGATCCCAAGATGGCGGCCCGCATGGCACGCACGAGGCGGTGACGGAGTTGGAAATCGGATTCCCCCTGCAGACTTTGCTAAAATGCCCCTTTTTCTTACATTTGAAGCATGTAGCGTCCTTCGCTGGGCATCGTTGTCTGGGGTGCTTGGCCTGGCCGCAGAAGTAGCATTTCGGGCCTCGAGACATTGCCGCTGTAGTAGGACTCCTGGGTGAACTTCTGTGTGGGGACTCCGGCGGCGTAGAGCTGGTCTGAGACCTGGATGGGGAAGATGGCTGATTCCAAGATGGCGGCCCCCTCGGCGCGCACGAGGCGGTGAGGGCCACATGGCCAGAAGAATAAGAGTCAGAGTTTTTCTGGGCCATGTCCAGCGATCGCGCAGTGGCCACTGCCTTTTTTAAGTCCAGGACCTCCTTCTCCAGCAGTCTCTGCCGGATATAATTCGATTTGAGGCCCGTGATGAAGGAATCGCGGACCAATTCGTCAGAGTACACGTTGCCCGTCACGGCCTTGCAGTTACAGTCCCGGACCAGGTCCTTTAGGCCCTGTAAGAAATCGTCCATTGATTCCTCTGGTCGCTGCCTGCGTGTAGCCAGCAGATGTCTGGCGTACACTTCGTTTACCGGCCTCTGGTATTGGGCCTTCAGGATAGTGATGGCCTCCGTGTAAGAGGTGGCGTCCCGGATGAATGAATAAATCCGATGACTTACGCGAGTAGTCAGTAGACTCAGTTTATCTACCTCGCTAGCGGATGAGGCCCCCGCGAAGAGTTCGAAGCATTTGAGCCAGTGTCCAAATTGATTTGATGCTTCAGCAGAATGTGGATCCAAGTCCAGACGCTCTGGTTTTAGGAGTCGATCCATCCTTGTATTCTTTAGTGATTAAAATTGATGGGCCTTCAATAACCACAAAACTAGAAGTTATAGACTTAAACAAGTTGGCTTTTAATCACTAAGATCAGAGCTAACATCTCAACACGCCGACTGGTTCACAGGAATGAGTCATACAGATCCTGGGATCTTTATGTAAGAGAAGTCAGGGGCGGAGCCAAGAGCCAAGACCTGGAACCTCCCAGGTTAGTCGGGAAAGAGGAAGTGAAACTATACACAGTGGGGGAGGGTAATATACATGAGTGCAAAACGAATACAGGATCAAGACAAACAGATTTCATTACATGTGAATTAACTGTAACTTAATAAAACTTCAACTAGAACTTAACAAATTAAATTAAAATTGCATTGGCCGGGGTGACAATCCACTCCAGTCCCCGCGGCGCCCAGCGGTGGCATGTTGGCCTTCGTAGCGAGAGAGTTCGAGTACAGGAACAAGGATGTCTTGCTCCAGCTGTACAGGGCCTTGGTGAGACCGCACCTTGAGTATTGTGTGCAGTTTTGGTCGCCTTATCTGAGGAAGGATGTTCTTGCCATGGAAGGAGTTCAGCGAAGATTCACCAGACTGATACCTGGGATGGCAGGAATGACGTATGAGGAGAGATTGGGTCGATTGGGCTTGTACTCGCTGGAGTTTAGAAGAATGAGAGGGGATCTCATTGAAACTTATAAAATTCTGGCAGGACTGGACAGACTAGATGCAGGGAGGATGTTCCCGATGGTCGGGGAGTCCAGAACCAGGGGTCACAGTCTAAGGATAAGGGGTAAGCCATTTAGGACAGAGATGAGGAGGAATTTCTTCACCCAGAGAGTGGTGAACCTGTGGAATTCTCTACCACAGAAGGCAGTAGAGGCCAATTCATTAAATATATTCAAGAAGGAGTTGGATATATTTCTTAAGGCTAAAGGGATCTGGGGAGAAGGCAGGGACAGGGTACTGAATTTGGATGATCAGCCATGATCTCATTGAATGGCGGAGCAGGCTCGAGGGGCCGAATGGCCTACTCCTGCTCCTATCGTCTATGTTTCTATGAGGCCTCGAGCATGCCGGCGGACACCGCGTGCTCCATCTCCAGGGCCACCCGGGCGCGAACACAGCGCGGAAGAGTGGCAGGGCAATCGGGCCGGACGACCCCCTCGACCGCCCGCCCGCTGCCCGGACCTATTAATGGCCACTTTGGCCAGGCCCAGGAGCAGTCCTACGAGGAGGTCCTCCCGACCCTGCCCGCTCCCCTCCGCACCGGGTGACCGAAGATCAGGGAGCGTGGGACTGAAGTGCAGCCAAAAATCGAGGAGCAGCCGTGTCATGAATCTTATCATGACTCATGAAGTAACACTGGGCGGTCAGCTGGTGGCGCTGTCCAAGGAGTATAAATACTCGGGCGTGGGCCCAGCTTGCTCAGGATGTTTCTGTAACCAGGAACTAGTGATGTAACTAGAATCTCATGGTTTTGAAACAGTTGATTAAAGCCTTGTTTTGTACACAAACTAAGTGCTTAGTAGTCTTTTTACATCACAGCCCCTTTAAACATATAGAAGATAGGAGCAGGAGTCGGCCATTCGGCCCCTCGAGCCTGCTCCGCCATTCATTGAGATCATGGCTGATCATCCAAACTCAGTACCCTGTCCCTGCCTTCTCCCCATATCCCTTGATCCCTTTCGCATTAAGAAATATATCCAACTCCTTCTTGAATATATTTAATGAACTGGCCTCCACTGCCTTCTGTGGTAGAGAATTCCACAGGTTCACCACTCTCTGGGTGAAGAAATTCCTCCTCATTTCAGTCCTAAATAATAATAATAATCAACTTTATTGTCATTGTTAGTGCACAAGTGCAGTACAACGAAATGTAGGCTTGCGGCTCCCGAGAGTGTACATTTAGATTAAGACATTTAAACATTCAACATACATTTGGCTTGTAATACATTAACATAAACATAACCATAATAAAGTGCATTGGCAGATGTGCAGGCTTTAGAGTTTATTTGTGGAGTTCAGTAGGATGACAGCCCTGGGAACGAAGCTGTTCCTAAATCTGGTCGTTCGGGTGCGAATGCATCTGTAGCGTCTCCCAGATGGCAGGAGGGCGAACAGACTGTGGCTGGGGTGGGTAGGGTCTTTGATGATGGTCCGTGACCTCCGTAAACAGCGTTTCTGGTATATGTGCTCTATGGTCGGTAGCCGGGTGCTTACCCTTTATGGCTTACCCTTTATCCTTAGACTGTGACCCCTGGTTCTGGACTCCCTCGCCATCGGGAACATCCTTCCTGCATCTAGTCTGTCTAGTCCTGTTAGAATTTTATAGGTTTCGATGAGATCCCCTCTCAATCTTCTAAACTCCAGTGAGTATAAGCCCAATCGACCCAATCTCTCCTCATACGTCATCCCTGCCATCCCAGGTATCAGCCTGGTGAATCTTCGCTGCACTCCCTCCACGGCAAGAACATCCTTCCTCAGATAAGGCGACCGAAACTGCACACAATACTCAAGGTGCGGTCTCACCAAGGCCCTGTACAACTGCAGCAAGACATCCTTGCTCCTGTACTCGAACCCTCTCGCTACGAAGGCCAACATACCATTTGCCTTCTTAACCGCCTGCTGCACCTGCATGCTTACCTTCAGCGACTGGTGCACAAGGACACCCAGGTCTCGTTGCACTTCCCCTTCTCCCAATCTATTGCCGTTCAGATAATAACCTGCCTTCCTGTTTTTGCCACCAAAGTGGAATAATGGAACAGGGGCTGCAAGCTCGCACATTCTACATAAACATGGAACACGGACTCCTCTAGGCAGGGTTGCAGGGGGGTGGGGCAAGAATCAAGAAAAAATTGCAGGGATATGGGGAAAGAGCGGGGGAGTGGGACTAACGGGATTACTCTTTGAGCGAGAGAGCCGGCGCAGACTCGATGGGCCGAATGGCCGCCCTCTGTGCTGTACGATGCTATGAACCTGTGACCCCACGACCCTTTGCTGCAATCCACTGCTGATTAAACAGGAACCACTTTCTCCTCTCAATTCTCCTGTCGTCTTTTATTTATTTCCTGTCTTCCTGCTACCCGCTGCCCCTCCCTCCCATTTCCTAAAAGCACGAGAATTCACCTTATTGCCCAGGAATTTTTTTAAAAAGCAGTCAGGGATCACTATCCAAAGACCGCTGCTCGAAAGTACACGTGTGGGCATTGGCGCGAGGAGAGGAGCAGGCTCGTCGGTGATGCCCCCTGCAGTCGAATAACGTGCCAACACTCGCGGTCTATCTCGAAGTAGCTTAAGGCCAATGACCGTTCCTCCAGTACCTCACCCAAGAAGGCTTTCTCCGTGGGCGAGCCCAGACAGTGTCCCCCGGGCTATTCAACTGTACAAGCATCCAAGCTGATCCTACCCTTGTCCAACAGTCAAAGGGAGCAAGAAACATAGAAAAATAGGAGCAGGAGTCGGCCATTCGGCCCTTCGAGCCTGCTCCGCCATTCAATATGATCATGGCTGATCCTCTATGTCAATACCATATTCCCGCTCTCTCCCCATACCCCTTGATGCCTTTTGTGTCTAGAAATCTATCTGTCTCCTTCTTAAATATATTCAGTGACTTGGCCTCCACAGCCTTCTGTGGTAGAGAATTCCACAGGTTCACCACCCTCTGAGTGAAGAAATTTCTCCTCATTTCAGTCCTAAATGTCCTACCCCGTATCCTGAGACTGTGACCCCTCATTCTAGACACCCCCCAGCCAGGGGAAACATCCTCCCTGCATCCAGTCTGTCTAGCCCTGTCAGAATTTTATACGTTTCAATGAGATTCCCCTCTCGTTCTTCTAAACTCTAGTGAATACAGGCCTAGTCGATACGAGACTCCCAAAACAAGCGCACTACTCGGAGCTCCGACATGGCAAGAGAGCCCCAGGTGGGCAGAGGAAACGCTTCAAGGACACCCTCAAAGCCTCCTTGAAAAAGTGCAACATCCCCACCGACACCTGGGAATCCCTGGCCCAAGACCGCACAAAGTGGAGGAGAAGCATCTGGGAAGGCGCCGAACACCTCGAGTCTCTTCGCCGGGAGCAAGCGGAAGCCAAGCGCAATCAGCGGAAGGAGCGTACGTCAACCCAAGCACCCCACCCCACCCGCCCCCTTCAACCACCATCTGCCCCACCTGTGACAGAGACTGTGGGTCCCGCATTGGACTCATCAGTCACCTGAGAACTCATTCTTAGTGTGGAAGCAAGTCATCTTCGGTTCCGAGGGACTGCCTAAGAAGAAGAGGAGTTGGAGGGACACGACAAAGCAGAGATGTGGAGGGGGTGCGTAGCGACTGAGTAAAGCTCCCTCGTCACTCCCACCCCCCCCCCCCCAGTCTCAGATCGTTGCCCCCCCCTGTTCACCCCCAGGGTGACATTTTTCAATTCCCCACACCAGTTAACCCCAATGGCCTCCCAGAATGGGAGATTGCCAGTTTAATTGCTAGTCTAAGCGCCTTGGGATGTTTGACTATAGGCACTATATTGTAATGCTGGGAAGTGTCAACATGACGCCTGTTATAAATCTCATCATCATAAAGAAACGACTCATGAAATAACACTGGACGGCCAGCTGGTGGCGCCGTCCAAGGAGTATAAATACTCGGGCGTGGGCCCAGCTTGTCCAGGGACATTTTGTAAGACAAGGAACTAGTGAAGTACAACTAGACCTCAATGTTCTGAAACAAGTTGATTAAAGCCTTGCTTTATGCTCGAACCAAGTGCGTAGTGAGTTTTATTACGTCAACGCCAGAAGCCAAAACCATCCTTGAAGCCTGGCAATATTCTGGCGACAGACCGAGGTGACCCTCTCGGGCACAGCTACGGTGCTGTCGACAAATCTCGAACCCAAAAGCCAGCAGACTGTCGTCCTCCCAGTCCGGCTGAGGATTGAAAAATCTTGGGGGAGAAATTCGGAATCGCCCCATTTGGGGCGCAATTATCGGCCGGGTGCAAAGTTTAGCGCCCGGTGCTAATTATCGCCTCTGACTGCAAACTTGGCTTCTATCGCCCCTGGAGGTGATCCTCTTTTGGTAAAACCATAAATTTAGACAGATAAAAAACTGTAAATAAACCATTAAAACTGTAAATAAACCAATCAAACTGTAATAAACCAATAAAACATCAAATAAACCTTAATAATCAAATTAAAATTTGGTTCTCCAGCCCAATTATGCACTCCAGTCCCCGCGGCGCCCACCGGTCACGAAAGTGATCTAGCGCGCCGGCGGACACCGCGTGCTCCAGCTCTAGGGCCACCCGGGCGCGAACATGGCCACGGAAGAGAGGGAGGCAATCCGGCCGGACGACCCCCTCGACCGCCCGCTGCCTGGACCAATTAATGGCCTTCTTCGCCAGGCCCAGGACCCCCTGGAGGTGATTGGAGCGCTAAATCAGGCGCTTCACACCTCTCTTAAGGCCGAGGAGCGAGGCGCTACCTCAGAGCGCTGGCGAAGCTCATGTGATGTCAGTCAGCAATGGACCACAGACACACTGCCGCCGGCCGGTTCTTAAAGGGGAGGGTCGATCTTGCTCTCCATCCACACCCTGCTCAATGCAGCCTTGAATCGCGGCCTGGAGAGACCTGTACATCAATTCTGCTGGAAAGAACAATGGAGAGGCCCAGGGAAAGAGCTCAGAGTGCAGCCCCCACAGTCTCTTCTAAATCGATGCAAGGAAGGGCAAATCAAAATGAACCTGCAAAGTGCTGCTCAGTACCCAAAACTCCTTCACACAGCGTTGAATCTCTCCAGAAGTCTCTCTCTCTCAGAATGCATGGTGCAAAAATGTCGCCGACAATCAAAGGCAGGGAGCGGCCGCCTTTAAATAGCGCTCCCTCAGTCCCCTCCCGACTGCAAAAACGCTCCCCTCAACCTGTCGTTGCTAGCGGCAGGCGGTAAGGCAGGGGGGGGGGCGCCACTCAATATCCGGTCCGGGGGCGCTGCGCGCTCGACTGGCGTCACGATCAGCCGGCGCAGGAGACGGTGGCGGTAGTGTTCAGCGCCGCCGCAAAACGTCCGGCCAATTTCGCGAGCGGCGCAGACCTCGCCGCGCCCGGGCGCAAAGCAACCGCGTATTTCCCCGCCCTTAACTTTAAGCCAAATGTAAGGAAGAGTTTCTGATTGTGAAATAATATCCCAACTTACCTTCCAACCCAAACTAAAAATATCGTTGGAGGGGGAAGGGAAGCCTTTAAATTGTCTCATTAGCCGATTTATATTGGCTCCTCCCCAGGGCAACTATCAGCTTCCCCTCCCCTTTAAGAAAGTTGGGCAGAACTTTATAAAACTTTTTTTTTTTTCCCCCCCTCCCCAACTTTCTCTTTTCGATAAACAGGAAAGTCCCGTCCAATTTTAGTTTGTTTGAGTGAGTTTGAGAGGTGGTGGGGGTTTGGCCGATGTTAATAAGCAGGCGGAGGTGGAGCCATTCCTTGACTGTGAAAACAGGGAGTTCTCGTGCCTTCCCTAAAAAAAACACACAGACACACACACACAGCTCTAAAATGGCGAAAGCTTACGATTATCTCTTCAAACTGCTGCTGATCGGCGACAGCGGGGTGGGCAAGACTTGTCTGATCATCCGTTTCGCAGATGACAACTTCAACAACACTTACATCTCCACTATCGGTAAGTTTGGGAAACAGAGAAAAGAAACTTTTTTTCTCTTCCCCCCCCGCCCCCTCTCACTTTCTTTTCCTTCCTTCCCTGTCAGCTTGGGACACACCGGCCCAGTGTGTGTGTGTGTGTTATAATGCACAGACTAAACTAGACTTTTAAAATAAAGAGGTTTGGAAACTTTTAAGGCAGGGTTTCTTCTGCACTGAACTGTTGGCTGAATGAACATGCCCAGTTCCAAATCACCATTGCCCTTTCTCCTTTCGAATGTATATCCATCTAAGGCGAAAGGATTCTGATTTTTCTGCTCTCTCTCCCCCTGTCTGTTTTGCTCTCTGCTTTTAATCTGTTCTGTTGTGTTTATTGACTTGCTGGCTGGACTGTGTTTGGGCAAAAGCCACCCCTTGGCTCAGGGATACTGTACAGATGACTTGTACAGTATGAAGGAAGCACACAATATGGATCGCCCCCGGCATCCTGTTGATTCAGTGCAAATCTGTATTCATCGCCCGCTCTGCGCTGCCCTCTTGCACCCCATCCCCTCTCAACAACAACTTGCATTTGTATAGCGCCTTTAATGTAGTAAAATGTCCCAAGGCGCTTCACAGGAATATTTTAAGGCAAAAAAATTTGACACCGAGCCACATAAGGAGAAATTAGGGCAGGTGACCAAAAGCTTGGTCAAAGAGGCAGGTTTTAAGGAGCGTCTTAAAGGAGGAGAGAGAGGCGGAGAGGTTTAGGGAGGGAATTCCAGAGCTCAGGGGCCCAGGCAGCTGAAGGCACGGCCGCCAATGGTTGACCTATTAAAATCAGGGGATGCTCAAGAGGGCAGAATTGGAGGAGCGCAGAGATCTCGGGGGTGGTTGTGGGGCTGGAGGAGGTTACAGAGATAGGGAGGGGGGGGGCGAGGAGGCCACGGAGGGTTTTGAACACGAGGATGAGAATTTTGAAATCGAGGCGTTGCTTAACCAGGAGCCAATGTAGGTCAGCGAGCACAGGGGGTGATGGGTGAACGGGACTTGGTGCGAGTTAGGACACGGGCAGCCGAGTTTTGGATGACCTCAAGTTTACGTAGGGTGGAATGTGGGAGGCCGGCCAGGAGTGCGTTGGAATAGTCAAGTCTAGACTCTCCACATGGTTTAATTCGGACACCACGAGGTATATCGTGTGCCCCTTAGCTTTTGGAAAAAAAAAGGTTTGTGCTTTCAGTACTGTTCAAACGAAAAAGAAAGACTTGCATTTCTATAGCGCCTTTCACGACCACCGGACATCCCAAAGGGCTTAACAGCCAGTGAAGTACTTTGTTTTTTTCCAAGTGTAGTCACTGTTGTAATGTAGGAAACGCGGCAGCCAGTTTGCGCACAGCAAGCTCCCACAAACAGCAATGTGATAATGACCGGATCATCTGTTTTTAATTATGTTGATTGAGGGATAAATATTGGCCCCAGGACACTGGAGAGAACTCCTCCTGCTCTTCTTACAATAGTGGCCGTGGGATCTTTTACGTCCACCTGAGAGGGCAGACGGGGCCTCGGTTTAACGTCTCAACCGAAAGACGGCCCCTCCGACAGTGCGGCGCTCCCTCGGTGCCGCCCCTCCGACAGTGCGGCGCTCCCTCGGTGCCGCCCCTCCGACAGTGCGGCGCTCCCTCGGTGCCGCCCCTCCGACAGTGCGGCGCTCCCTCGGTGCCGCCCCTCCGACAGTGCGGCGCTCCCTCGGTGCCGCCCCTCCGACAGTGCGGCGCTCCCTCGGTCCCGCACTGGGAGTGTTGGCCTGGATTTTTGTGCTCAAGTCTCTGGAGAGGGGCTTGAACCCACTACCTTCTGACTCGGAGGCGAGAGTGCTGCCCACTGTTATTGATCTATTCTCAACAAATGTTACCCCCCTCCAACCCCCAAACCCTCCCCACAGCCTGCTAACTAGAATATCGCGAGCCCCTCTCTCTGAATAGCCGCACCCCAATATATATATAACTAAATATTGATCCTCAAGTATCGGTTCAACTCAGTGGGTAGCACTACCGAGGCACTGTCGGAGGTGCCGTCTTTCGGAAGAGGCATTAAACCGAGGCTCTCAGGTGGATGTAAAAGATCCCACGGCCACTATTGGAAGAAGAGCAGGGGAGTTCTCCCCGGTGTCCTGGGCAATACTACATCCTTAAACAACAATACTTTTTTTTTAAAAACAGGTTATCTGGTCATTTGTCTCATTTGCTGTTTTTTTGGGATCTTGCAGTGCAGCATTTGGCTGCCGGGTGTGTCTGCATAGTAACTCTGATGGCACTTCAGATTGGTTAGCTGTGAATCACTTTGGGATATCCTGATTACATGAAAGGCTCTATAGAAATGCGAGTCTTTGAGCACGTAATCCAGGCCGACACTCCCAGTGCAGTACTGAGGGAGCGCTGCACTGTCGGAGGGGCGGTACTGAGGGAGTGCCGCACTGTGGGAGGGGCGGTACTGAGGGAGCGCCGCACTGTCGGAGGGGCAGTACTGAGGGAGCGCCGCACTGTCGGAGGGGCAGTACTGAGGGAGCGCCGCACTGTGGGAGGGGCGGTACTGAGGGAGCGCCGCACTGTGGGAGGGGCGGTACTGAGG
The DNA here is from genome assembly GCF_052327205.1 of Somniosus microcephalus. Taxonomy (NCBI): domain Eukaryota; kingdom Metazoa; phylum Chordata; class Chondrichthyes; order Squaliformes; family Somniosidae; genus Somniosus; species Somniosus microcephalus. The sequence continues at coordinate 10,750,079 of NW_028225185.1, read as the reverse complement.
GAGCGCCGCACTGTCGGAGGGGCAGTACTGAGGGAGCGCCGCACTGTCGGAGGGGCGGTACTGAGGGAGCGCCGCACTGTGGGAGGGGCGGTACTGAGGGAGCGCCGCACTGTCGGAGGGGCGGTACTGAGGGAGCGCTGCACTGTCGGAGGGGCGGTACTGAGGGAGCGCCGCACTGTCGGAGGGGCAGTACTGAGGGAGCGCCGCACTGTCGGAGGGGCAGCACTGAGGGAGGGGCGGTACTAGGGTTGCAAAATTCTGGGAATTTTTAAAAGAGGAAACTTTCCATGGGAATTTTCAGGAATTTATGGGAATTTAGAGTTTTTTTGCACACTGATGGTTTTTGTCTCTGACCCTTATATTATCTTTGTCGTCAAAATAGACATACTGTTCCATACAAATAAAAACAGGCTTTCAAAACTTTATTTAGGTTATAATTTTGAACTTTATTGAACCCCCACAAAAAAGACACATCTAAAATAAAATAAAAAGAGCGTCAGCTTATTTAGCCTGTAATTTGTCCTTATTTTGTCCCTTTGAGTCTTCTACTCATGAGTCTTCTGAGTCTTCTACTCCTCATTGCTCCTCCTGATTCTCTGACTCTGGCTCTGACGTGCCCATTTCCTCCTCTGTGTCAGTGTCTAGCTGTGTGGTGGACACTTCTGTATCTGGCTCAATAAGTTGTAGGTTCGCCCGGATAGCCACCAGTTTCTCCACTCTCTTGTTAGTCAGCCTGTTGCGCACCTTTGTATGCGTATTCACAAAAAGTGACCAGTTTCGTTCAGAGGCCGCTGATGAAGGTGGGATTTGGAGTATCACCGATACAATAGGTGACAGGGCCTCAGATGCACAAAGTCCCTTCCACCAGGTATGTGCACTGATATGCTTGCATGATTCCCATATCCCATCCCCATTCCAAAGACCTTGCTTGGTAGAGAACTTTGCCAGACTTCCCAGAACTTTGCCCACATCCAGATTGAGATGGTGTGAGAGGGTAGAATCTGAGCAATTGCAGATGCTACTGGTGAGAGTAGTTTAAGGCTGCTAACCACTCTCTCTCCCAAAACACATCATCCAGCAGTATTTTCTTGATGGTGGTTTCCATATCCCCAGACTGGGATATTGCCATTTCTTGCAGCGACTCCTTACCCTCCAGAAGGCTGTTGTACATTATGACAACACCACCCCATCTAGTGTTGTTGGGCAGCTTCAGTGTGGTGTTCTTGTTCTTTGTCATTTGCTTGGAGTTGTAGGTTGCTGCAACTACCTGTTTTCCCCTGACATACTTAACAACTTGCTTGGCTCTCTTGTACAGTGCTTCCATGGTTCTCAAACCCATGATGTCCTTGAGGAGCAGGTTAAGCCCATGAGCTGCGTACCCAATAGACGTAATATGAGGGTAGGCCTCCTCCACTTGAGCCCAAGCAGCCTTCATATTCGCAGCATTGTCAGTAACTACTGCAAAGACCTTTTGTGATCCAAGATCATTGATGACCGCTTTCAGCTCATCAGCAATGTATGTGCCTGTGTGTCTGTTGTCCTTCGTGTCTGTGCTCTTGAAGAACACTGGGAGAGGAGTGGAGACGATGTAGTTTATGATGCCCTCCCCTCGTACATTTGACCACCCATCTGAGATAACTGCAACACAGTCTGCCATCGCTATTGTTTCTTTGAGCTTTCCTTGGACTCTGTTATACTCAGCCTCCAGCAAATAAGTAGACAAAGCATGTCTGGTGGGTGTAATGATATCAGCAAATAGTGATGTTATTTGCCTGTTCGATTATGATGCCTTAATAGCATGATTGCTTGTGCCTGACCAGCAGAGGTCATGTGACCAGACACCGCAGGGAAGGGCTGCACAGGAAGATAGGAAATGGGTGACCACCAGGCGGAGCAATAGAAGCAGGCAGGTAGTGCAGGAGACCCCTGTGACCATTCCCCTCTCAAACGCTTTGGATACTGTTGAGGGGGATGACTCACCAGGGGAAGGCAGCAGCAGCCGCCAACTTCCTGGCACTGGTGGTGCTCCTGCTGCCCAGGAAGGGGGGAAAAAGAGTGGGAGAGCAATAGTGGTAGGGGATTCTATAGTAAGGGGAACAGATAGGCGTTTCTGTGGCTGTAGACGTGAATCCAGGATGGTTTGTTGCCTCCCTGGTGCCAGGGTCAAGGATATCACTGAGCGGCTGCAGGGCATTCTGGAGGGGGAGGGTGAACAGCCAGTGGTCGTGGTCCACATTGGTACCAACGACATAGGTAAAAAGAGGGATGAGGTCCTGCAGCAAGAATTTAGGGAGCTAGGTGAAGGATTAAAGAGCAGGACCTCAAAGGTTGTAATCTCTGGATTACTCCCGGTGCCACGTGCTAGTGAGTATAGGAATAGGAAGATAGAACAGATGAATGCGTGGCTAAAGGGATGGTGCAGGAGGGAGGGCTTTAGTTTCCTGGATCACTGGGTCTGCTTCTGGGAAAGGTGGGACTTGTACAAGTCGGACGGTTTACACCTGAACCAGAGGGGAACCAATATCCTTGCGGGGAGGTTTGCTAGCACTGCTGGGGGGGGTTTAAACTAACTTGGCAGGGGGATGGGGTACAGAGTGGAGCTATAGTAGGGGGTGATTTACAGCCAAATACAGAGGAAAAAACAAGTCAGCTGGGAAGGCAGAGCAAATATGTGAAGGCAAAAGGGAATATGGCAGGGCTGGAAGGCATTTATTTTAATGCAAGGAGTCTTGCAAATAAGGTGGATGAACTGAAAGTGTTGTTGAACACATGGGAGTACGATATTGTTGCTATCACGGAGAAATGGTTGAGGGAGGGTCAGGACTGGCAGCTCAATATTCTGGGGTATAGAATCTTCAGGCGAGACAGGGGGGTGTAAAAGGGGAGGGGGTGTTGCAATATTAATTAAGGAGTCAATTACTGCTGTAAGGAGGGATGATATATTAGCGGGTTCCTCTAATGAGGCCATATGGGTAGAACTTAAAAACAAAAAGGGGGCAAGCACTTTGCTGGGAGTGTACTATAGGCCCCCAAACAGTCAGGGGGAGATAGAGGAACAGATATGTAGGCAAATCTCAGAAAAGTGCGAAAATAATAGTGGGGGATTTCAACTTCCCCAATATTAATTGGGATAGTCAGAGTGTGAAAGGCTTGGAGGGTGCAGAATTCTTAAAGTGCATCCAGGAGAGCTTTTTGAGCCAACATGTATAAAGTCCTACAAGAGAGGGGGCGGTACTGGACCTAATTCTGGGGAATGTAGCCGGGCAAGTGGTGGAAGTATCAGTAGGAGAGCATTTTGGCGACAGTGACCATAATTCGGTGAGATTTAAGGTGGTCATGGAAAAAGACAAAGACGGCCCGGAAATAAGGGTTCTAAATTGGGGGAAGGCCGATTTTAATATGATAAGGCAGGATCTGGCCAAAGTGGACTGGGAGCAGCTACTTATAGGAAAATCCACATCAAAACAGTGGGAGACTTTCAGAAGGGAAATAGAGAGAGTACAACGCCAACATGTTCCTGTAAGGGTCAAGGGTGGGACCAACAAGCAAAGGGAACCTTGGATGACAAGGGATATACAAAAATGCATTAGAAATAAAAGGGGGGCTTTTGGCAGTTACTAAAGACAGAAGAAGCCCTAGAGGAGTATAAAAAGTGCAGGGGCATACTTAAAAAAGAAATTAGGAGGGCGAGGAGGGGCCATGAAATAACACTGGCGAGCAAAATAAAGGAAAATCCTAAGATGTTTTATAAGTATATTAAGGGCAAGAGGATAACCAGGGAAAGGGTAGGGCCCATTAGGGACCAAAGTGGCAATCTGTGTGTAGAGCCAGATGATGTAGGTGGGGTTTTAAATGAATTTTTTGCATCTGTGTTCACTATGGAGAAAGACGATGCAGACATAGAAATCGGGCAAGGGGACTGTGACATACTTGAACATATTAGCATCGAGAGGGAGGAGGTGCTAGCGGTTTTAGCAGGCCAAAAAGTGGATAAATCCCCAGGCCCGGACGAGATGTATCCCAGGCTGCTGTGGGAGGCAAAGGAGGAGATTGCAGGGGCTCTGACACAAATTTTCAGAACCTCTCTGGCCACAGGGGATGTACCAGAAGACTGGAGAACAGCTAATATAGTACCATTATTCAAGAAGGGTAGCAGGGATAAACCAGGGAATTACAGGCCAGTGAGCCTAACATCTGTGGTAGGGAAATTATTGGAAAAAATTCTGAGGGACAAAATTAGTCTCCACTTGGAGAGGCAAGGATTAATCGGGGATAGTCAGCATAGCTTTGTCAAGGGTAAATCATGTCTGACAAATCTGATTGAATTTTTCGAGGGGGTGACTAGGGGGGTGGATGAGGGAAATGCTGTGGATGTGGTTTACATGGACTTCAGTAAAGCTTTTGACAAAGTCCCGCATAGGAGACTGGTCAAGAAGGTAAGAGCCCATGGGATCCAGGGTGCCTTGGCACGTTGGATCCTAAACTGGCTGAGTGGCAGGAGGCAGAGGGTGATGGTCGAAGGTTGCTTTTGTGACTGGAAGCCTGTGTCCAGTGGGGTACCTCAGGGATCGGTGCTTGGTCCCTTGTTGTTTGTGATCTACATAAATGATTTGGATGAGAATGTAAAAGGTATGATCAGTAAGTTCGCAGATGACACGAAAATTGGTGGGGTGGTAAATTGCGAGGAGGAAAGCCTCAGGCTACAGGACGATATAAACGGGTTGGTCAGATGGGCGGAAAAGTGGCAAATGGAATTTAACCCTGAAAAGTGCGAGGTGATGCATTTTGGACGGACAAATAAGGCAAGGGAATACACAATGAGTGGTAGGACCCTAGGAAGTACAGAGGGTCAGAGGGACCTTGGTGTACATGTACATAGATCCCTGAAGGCAGCGGAACAGGTAGATAAGGTGGTTAAAAAGGCATATGGGATACTTGCCTTCATTAGCCGAGGCATAGAATATAAGAGCAGGGAGGTTATGATGGAGCTGTACAAAACGCTGGTGAGGCCACAGCTGGAGTACTGTGTGCAGTTCTGGTCGCCTCACTATAGGAAGGATGTGATTGCTTTGGAGAGGGTGCAGAGAAGATTCACCAGGATGTTACCTGGGATGGAGCGCCTCAGCTATGAAGAAAGACTAAACAGGCTGGGGTTGTTTTCCTTGGAGCAAAGAAGGCTGAGGGGGGACCTGATTGAGGTGTACAAAATGATGAGGGGCATAGATAGGGTAGATAAAGAGGAACTTTTCCCCTTAGTAGGGGGGCCAATAACAAGGGGGCATAGATTCAGGGTAAGGGGCAGGAGATTTAGAGGGGATTTGAGGAGGAACTTTTTCACCCAGAGGGTGGTTGGAATGTGGAACTCAATGCCTAAAAGGGTGGTAGAGGCAGGAACCCTCACAACATTCAAGAAGCATTTGGATGAGCACTTGAAATGCCATTGCACACAAGGCTATGGACCAAATGCTGGAAAATGGGATTAGACTGGACAGGGATGGATGGGCGGCGCAGACACGATGGGCCGAAGGGCCTCTTTCTGTGCTGTAAAACTCTATGACTCTATGACAAGCAGGCTGAGAGTTTTTAGTTTCACTTTAGCTGGAGCTGAAGCAAGGTCTCCTGTAAAAAGCTGTATAAAGTCTTGAACAAACCTTAGATTAAAAGTCATTCTCTTTTATAAATGTCTCCTCATTGAACCCACAAAAAAATCAATACATGGTGTCAGAAGTGGATGAAAGAGAATCGGGAAAAAAAAAAAAATCGAAAAAAATAAAATAAAAATCGGAAGTTGAATCAGCTCTCCACAGATTAGCAAGCCAAAAGAGAAAATCGTTACTTACCTTGGAGAATAGCTAACAAAGTGGAAAAAATGGAAGGATTACACCCACCAGCGACGCTTCAGTTGTCAGGTAATGTGGCCGAAAATTGGAGAAAGTTCAAACTGCATTTGGGGTTGTATTTAGCGGCAATCGGAGCTGACGAGAAAAGTGATAAACAGAAATCGTCCGTGTTCTTACATGTCGTGGGTGATGAAGCGCTCGAGGTGTATAATAACTTCACATTTGATGTTGATGCAGACAAAATGAAGCTAGATAAAATAATGGAACAGTTTGAGGCCTACTGCATACCTAAATGCAACGTGACCTTTGAGAGGCACAAATTTTTCACGTGTACAGAAAATCGGCGAGACTATTGATCAGTATGTGACTGAACTGAGAAACCGAAGCAAATCGTGTGAATTTGGGGGACTCACAGACTCGCTGATAAAAGACAGACTGGTGTGTGGTATTCCAGATAATGGTCTAAAGGAAAGACTGCTAAGAGAGCAAGATCTAGACCTGGGAAAAGCCATAGCACTGTGTAGAGCTACAGAGACTGTGAAGTTGCAGGCAAAGGAGCTGTTCAGTGACAGTAGCTGCAACGTGGATGCAGTGAGAAAAAACGGATACAAACCGTTTAACAAAGAGAGCGCCAATGTGAAAAAAGAGACGTGGCCAGCAAACGAAAATGAAAGGGACAATCGGAAGTCATGTAGTCGATGCGGTACACAGCATCCACCAAGAAAGTGTCCAGCATATGGTAAAACATGCAATAGATGCAACAAAAACAACCATTATGCCCGTTGCTGTAAGAACCAAGCGCAACAAAGCAAGGTCCATACAGTAGATGAAAGCGAGATAGAGGAATTCTATGTAGATGTGGTGTCAGAAAACAAAAAAGAAGAAAGAGACTGGATGTTGACACTAAAAGTGAACGACATACACATTCCATTTAAATTGGATACTGGAGCACAAGTTAATGTGATATCAGAGACCGATTTTAAGAGAATTAGACCCAGACCAAAATTACATGGAATACAAGTGAAAGTGACCGGATACTCAGGTACTGATATACCAGTGAAAGGAAAATGCATTGTCAAAGTAACACACAAGGACAGAGAGCACACGCTAGCATTAATCGTGGTGCCAAAGGAGGTGCAAGCCATACTAGGTTTAAAAGCCTGTGAGAGACTGAATTACCATCTCGTCTAGCTTCTAATCTCTTTTACTTCTTTTGGTTCTTTTATTCTTTTGTCCGATCGCAGCCCTGCCTTCGATCTAGTTCCTTTTCTCTCCAGTTTTGAAGAAGGGTCAAACCCGAAACGTCAACTCCAATTTCTCTCCACGGATGTTGCCTGACCTGCTGAGTTTTTCCAGCATTTTCTGTTATTATTTCTGGTAAAGAGAGTCCTCGTTGTGGAAAGCGAAGGAGAGACAGTCTATGATGAACTCAAGAAAGAGTACAAAGACCTATTTAAGGGCCTAGGCTGCATTCCAGGAGAACACACGATCAGAGTAGATAAAAGTATGACACCGGTCATACATCCATGCAGAAAAGTTCCGTTTGCTCTTCAAAAGCAACTGAAGGCAGAGTTGGACAGGATGGAAAGCCTGAACGTGATTCAGAAGATAGATGAGCCAACTGAGTGGATGAGTTCCCTCGTCGTAGTGGACAAAAAGAATGGAAAGCTCAATTTGCCTGGATCCAAGAGATCTAAACAGAGCAATAAAGAGAGAGCACTTCAAGCTTCCTACACGTGAGGAAATCATGGCACAGTTTGCAAATGCAAAATATTTCAGCAAGTTAGATGCATCCTCAGGATTTTGGCAGATGAAGCTGGACGAAGCAAGTTCAAGACTGTGCATGTTCAACACTCTATATGGCAGATACAGATTCCTAAGGTTACCATTTGGCATTGCCTCAACTCCTGAAGTGTATCACAAGACTATCCATATGATCTATGAGCACCTGGAGGGAGTTGATACATCAATGGATGACATCATAGTATGGGGAACCACGAGAACTGAGCATGACGAGAGACTGAAAAAAGTGCTGGAAGCAACAAGGAAAACAAACCTGAAGCTGAATAGAGAGAAATGCCAGCTCGGGGTGACAGAACTGACATTCGTGGGAGATATCCTTAGCAGTGAGGGCATCAGACCAGATCCCAGAAAGGTGTCCGCCATTGAGAATATGCCAAGGCCACAATGCAAAAAGGACGTGCAGAGGTTTAATGGAATGATCAACTACATGGGTAAATTCATATCCAACCTCTCAGGAAAAAATAGCGCCACTGAGAAGACTAACTGAAAAGAACATAGAATGGGAATGGAATCATGAGCATGAGAAGTCATGGAGCGATCTAAAGAAACTGCTCACAGAGGAACCAGTTCTGAGGTTTTATGACCCAGCAAGACCCATCAAGATATCATCAGATGCATCACAGAGTGGGCTCGGTGCCGTTCTTCTGCAACAATATGACCGCTGGAAAACTATTGCATATGCATCGCACTCAATGACAGACGCGGAGACGCGATATGCTCAAATAGAAAAGGAGCTGCTCAGCATCACATACGCCTGTGAAAGATTTCACCAGTTTGTGGCAGGACAAGCAATCCGTGTAGAGACTGACCATAAACCCTTGATTGCATTGTTCCAAAAGCCACTGAATAGCTGTCCGCTTAGAATACAAAGAATGATGATCAGGCTGCAACGCTATACACTGAATGTTGCGTACACACCGGGTAAGCTGATGTATACAGCAGACACGTTGTCCAGAGCTGTTGACCCAAGTGAGCCCGCAAACACCACAATGGATGAAAAAGTGAACGCCTACGTGGACATGATCACAAGTGCACTGCCCATAGCAGATGCAAAAATGGAGCTCGTAAAGACTGAGACAAACAAAGATGAAACAATGAGACGACTGAGGAAAAGCACCTTGGATGGATGGCCCAACATGAAGCAAGACTGCTCACCTGACATAGTTCCGCCCTGCAGTTCCAGTACTCTGCTATCAGTGGTCGAAGACATCATCTACAAAGGAAATAAAATAGTTATCCGAAAGAGCCTGAGAAAAGAGATGCTAAAAAAGATCCATGGAGGACATCTGGGAATCAAAGTGTAAGAAAAGAGCACGAGAGGTGATGTACTGGCCACGAATCAACCAAGATGTGACAAATGAGGTGTCAAACTGCACAATATGCCTGAAATATTGAGCAAGCAATCCGGTAGAACCACTAAAGCCACACCCAGCACCAGACAGACCTTACCAGAAGGTAGGCGCTGACCTATTCGTATGTCAAGGGAAGGACTATCTTGTCGTCACAGACTATTACTCCCTGTATCCAGAGGTTTGTAGACTGTACACCACCACTGCAGAAGCTGTGATAAGAAGTATGAAAGCCATATTCTCCAGACATGGCATGGCAAGCGAGGTCTTCACAGATAACGGACCCCAGTTTAACAATGCAAATTTCCGACACTTTGCCAAAGAGTGGGACTTTGTCCACACAACGTCAAGTCCTCACTATCCACAGTCCAATGGATTAGTGGAAAAATCGGTCCAGACAGTGAAAAGACTGATGTACAAGGCAAAAGACAGTGGAACTGACTTCTACCAAAGCATGCTTGTATACCGCACAACGCCGCTCGAGTGTGGTATGTCACCAGCCCAACTCCTGATGGGACGTCGGCTAAGGTCAAACCTACCCATCCCGGAGAACCTCCTGAAAACAAAGGAGGGGGAGAAAGTGAGGAAGTTCAAAGAACAACAGAAAGAAAAGCAAAAGTACTATTATGACAGAGGAACACAAAACCTACCTGAACTCCACACTGGTGACCGAGTAAGGTTCAAAGACAAAACAAACACATGGACTGAGAAGGGAACTGTCCTGAGTGAAGTTCAACCAAGATCATACACCATTCAGACAGATGAGGGTGTTGTTCTGAGAAGAAATCGTCGATCTTCTCATGGAACCAGCCACAGCCGGTCAAGAGACTGATACTGTTGAACAACCTGATCACACAGCTGAGAACACATCATCTGAGGCAACAACTCAGATTCAAGGACAATCGATCATAAAATCCTCAAGACACGTGAAGCCTCCTGAGAGACTCATTGAGCAAATTTAAGGACTATTGTTATAGAAGGAAGTAATGTTATCTTATTCTTTCTTCAAGTTCTAGTGTATTGACATATTTCATGTGAACACACAAAGCAAGGTTAAAAAACCTTGATAATGATAATGTAAGTTCATTAAGTGTTAGTTAAAATGCAGATTAATACAAAGAAAACATGTTGTTAGTTAAAAGTAAAATACTTTTGTTTTAAGAAAGGGAGATGTAATGATATCAGCAAATAGTGATGTTATTTGCCTGTTCAATTATGATGCCTTAATAGCATGATTGCAGGTATTGATTGCTTGTGCCTGACCCAGAGGTCATGTGACCAGACAAGCAGGCTGAGAGTTTTTAGTTTCACCTTTAGCTGGAGCTGAAGCAAGGTCTCCTGTAAAAAGCTGTATAAAGTCTTGAACAAACCTTAGATTAAAAGTCATTCTCTTTTTTATAAATGTCTCATCATTGAACCCACAAAGAAATCAATACAGTGGGAGGACAGTATGCAGGGTGAATAACATTGAAAAATCTCTTCCAGTACACATTGGCTGTGAGCATGAGGGGTGAGCCTGTTGCATATACAGCTCGAGCAAGGCACTCATCTGCATTCTTCTGGCTATGGTTATCCATTGTATCAAAGAACCTTCCAAGTGGGCCAGGAGTTGCTGATGATAAGGAGCCTGATGCTGAATGAGAACCATCATCTTCTTGAATGGAAGCAGAGGAACTCTGGGCTGACTGCTGTGAGCTTTGAGTGAAGTTGTTGCATTTGGATAAATGCTGCTGCATCTCTGTGGCATTCTTTACATATGTCTTTCTACAGTGTTTGCACATGTACACAGTCTTTCCATCTTTAATGCCTGGGGTAAAATCCTTCCACACATCCGACGGTAAACGTGGCATTGTTCTATGCAGAGAAATAAAGGGCATTCATCTCTGTGTCGAACTGCGGTCGATCAGCACGATTGCAACAGGGTGAGTACATTTTTGCTGATGCTCCATGTGATGGAAGCATGACCTGTACACACACGATGCTACATCACCAATAGTGTATTATTTTGTATATTTTAAATTGAAGGACAACAGAGTTCAACAAGTAACTGGTTTATTTGGTATAAAGTCTGATTTACTTACTGCATCATCACAACATCAGCAGAAAACAAAATGACTTCCCTCAGGACCCCTAACCTGGATCTTAAAAAAACTATAGCAGTCTTACAGATGCCTGCAGGCCAATCACAATTTGATATGCAAATATTACAAATAGAGGGAGCTAATCGCTCATCCACTCATCCAACCAATCAGGACACATTTGTTCACAGTCACACACAAAACTTGTAATTATTAAAACAAGCCAAGTAAGAAGATAAACATATATTGATTAAGAAATTCCTTAATAATTAAGATTCCATCTCTGTTAGTAATTTTAAGAGAGGACCTGTGGGGGGGAAAAAAAAAAAGAAAAATACAAAAAAAACAATATTATGCTAGCATGTGCTTTTTTGGGCAAAATTCCCAAGCTAAACTTCCCGTGGAAAATTTCTGGAAATTTACCGGAAACTTTCCACCCCTTTGCAACCCTAGGCGGTACTGAGGGAGCGCCGCACTGTCGGAGGGGCGGTACTGAGGGAGCGCCGCACTGTCGGAGGGGCGGTACTGAGGGAGCGCCGCACTGTCAGCGGTGCCGTCTTTCGGATGAGACATCAAACCGAGGTCCCGTCTGCCCTCTCGGGTGGACGTAAAAGACCCCACGGCCACTATTGGAAGAAGAGCAGGGGGAGTTCTCCCCGGTGTCCTGCGGCCAATATTTATCCCTCAACCAACATCACTAAAAAACATGATCTGGTCATTATCACATTGCTGTTTGTGGGATCTCACTGTGCTTCGCTTTGGGACATCCTGAAGGGGCTATATAAATGCAAATGCTGTCTTTCTTTTCACTATAACTGCAATTAAAGTCTGACCTGTGATGTAGGAGCCACTCAGCATCGATCCAGGACTTGAGGGAGTGTGTAAAACTCTGCAGGACAATTATTTAAAAAAAAAAACTACTGCTTTTTATTTCCCCGGCCTCTCCTGCTGACTAATATGGGGTAAAAGAAAGAAAGACTTGCATTTCTCCAGCGCCTTTCACCACTCCAGGACGTCCCAAAGCGCTTTGCAGCCAATGAAGTACTTTTTTTGAAGTGTGGTCACTGTTGTAGTGTAGGAAACGCGGCAGCCAGTTTGCGCACAGCAAGCTCCCACAAACAGCAATGTGATAATGACCAGATCATCTGTTTTAGTGATGTTGATTGAGGGATAAATATTGGGCCCAGGACACCAGGGAGAACTCCCCCTGCTCTTCTTCCAAATAGTGACCGTGGGATCTTTTACGTCCACCTGAGAGGGGAGACGGGGGTCTCGGTTTAACGCCTCATCCGTGCGATCGTACCGCGAAGCGCCCCGCGACGTTTTACTACGTTAGAGGCGCTATGTAAATGCAGGTGGTTGCTGTCTGGAAAGCATTGCTGCTGTTAGACTTTGGCCGCTCAGCCCAGAGTACAGACGTGAGTGAATCGAAACCACAGACGTGCGCAAGACCCCTTTTAATGAGTTTTTTAAGTGCGGTTTTTAAATTGAAGGGCGACCGTACAGGACCAGACCGGGATTGGGAACAGTTCTGGTCACCTCATTACAGGAAGTACAGATGTGATCGCACTGGAGAGGGTGCAGAGGAGATTTACGAGTGTCATCTTTTTATTGAACCAAATTACCTGTAAATTAACTGTAACTTAACAAAACTTTAAATAAATCTTAACAAATTAAACTAAAATTCGGTTTGCCAGGGTGACGATGCACTCCAGTCTCCGCGGCGCCCACCGGTCTCAGGAGACCTCGAGCCTGCCGGCGGGCACAGAGTGCTCCATCTCCAGGGCCACTTGGCCGCGGAAGAGAGGCAGGCAATCGGGCCGGATGACCCCCTCGACCGCCCGCCCCGCTGCCTGGACCTATTAATGGCCACTTTGGCCAGGCCCAGGAGCAGTCCTACGAGGGGGTCCCCCCGACCCTGCCCACTCCCCTCCGCACCGGGTGACCGAAGATCAGGAGCGTGGGACTGAAGTGCAGCCAAAAATCGAGGAGCAGCCCCTTTAAGTAATGAGAGATTTACCAGGATGTTGCACCCCAAGACTGGAGAACTTTAGCGATGAGGAAAGATTGGATAGGCTGGGGTTGTTTTCTTTGGAACAGAGGAGGCTGAGGGGAGATTTAATTGAGGTGTATAAAATTATGAGGGGCCTGGATAGAGTGGATAGAAAGGACCTATTTCCCTTAGCAGAGAGGTCAAGAACCAGGGGGCAGAGATTGAAAGTAATTGGGAGAAGGATTAGAGGGGAGTTGAGGAGAACTTTTCTCACTCAGAGGGTGGTGGGGGTCTGGAACTCGCTGCCTGAAAGGGAGGTCGAGGCAGAAATCCTCATTTAAAAAGTACTTGGATATACACTTGAAGTGCAGGAACCTACAGGGCTACGGATCAAGAGCTGGAAAGTGGGATTAGGCCGGAGGGCTCTTTTTCAGCCGGCACGGACACGATGGGCCGAACGGCCTCCTCCTGTGCCGTACATTTCTATGAGAAAATAGGGGAGATGAGACCAATCCGAAGGAGTTGGTTAGGGGTAACACCACACTCGGGTGCTAAGTATCGGCAGGAGGAGGGGAAGGCTGGGGGAGATGAGGAGTTCCTGGGAAAGAATTGAGTTCAAGTGGGAGATTCTGCGGTGAGTCTTGATTTCAACACGGTGAGGATACAGGGAACAACAGCAACAACCTGCATTTATATAGCGCCGTTAACGTAGTAAAACGTCCCAGGGCGCTTCACAGGAGCGATTATCAGACAAAATTCGACACCGAGCCACATCAGGAGATATTAGGACAGGTGACCAAAAGCTGGGTCAAAGAGGTCGGTTTTAAGGAGCGTCTTAAAGGAGGAGAGAGAGGCGGAGAGGTTTAGGGAGGGAATTCCAGAGCTTAGGGCCCAGGCGGCAGAAGGCACGGCCGCCAATGGTGGAGCGATGGAAATCGGGGGATGCGCGAGAGGCCGGAATTGGAGGAACGCAGAGATCTCGGAGGGTTGTGGGGCTGGAGGAGGTTACAGAGATAGGGAGAGGGGGGGTGGCGAGGTCATCGAGGGAGTTGAAAATAAGATTGAGAATTTTAAAATTGAGGCGGGACCAGGAGCCAGTGTTGATCGGCGAGCAACAGGGGGTGATGGGTGAACGGGACTCGGTGCGAGTTGGGACACCGGCGGGGGCGGGGGGGGGGGCGCAGCAGGAGTATTGGACGAGCTCAAGTTTATGGAGGGTGACAGGTCGGTCAGGAGAGCGTTGGAATAGTCAAGAGTGTGGAGGTAACACCGTCATGGAGGAAGGAGAAAGAGTGTGTAGGCGTGGTGCGGGGGGGTGGTGGGGGAGGTGGAATTTGGAGCTTAGGAGAAGAGTTGAGAGGAGAACTGACCACTCGCATTGAGTGAGGGATTGGAGACTAACAGTGAGGGAGAATCACCCATCAGATAACAAGCGTTGGCTGCAGCCCTTGTTGACAGATCATGTGTTCCTCCTGGTCCCGCGAGTGATCCAGTGTCAGGTTGTTTCAGGGAAGGGAGAGGGTGAAATATGATATCCAGCCTATTGTGTCACACTCTGGCCCATGAGTTGTTACGGGAAAACTGGGTCAGGCTGTGGGCCGGCATTGGTGGAGTCCTAGATTCCACAAACGCCACCACTCGATCAAAAACTCTTGGCAAAGCAGATTGTGTTCTCTCTGTCTCTGCCTCTGCCTCTGTCTCTCTCTCTCTCTGTCTCTGTCTCTGTCTCTGTCTCTGTCTCTGTGTCTCTCTCTCTCTCTGTCTCTCTCTCTCTCTGTCTCTCTCTCTCTGTCTCTCTCTCTCTCTCTCTCTCTCTCTCTGTCTCTCGCTCTCTCTTGTGCATTCCAGAACCACAATAAGGAGCTGGGTAAACGATTAGATCAGGAATTTGATAAACTGTGTCTTAACCTTTTGATTTGCGAACTGTCAATTGTTATTTTCCCCCATTTTCTCGCCTCTTTACGTAGAATGTGCAGCCCAGAAACAGGCCATTTGGCCCAACTGCTCCGTGCCGGTGTACATGCCCCACACCAGCCTCCTCCCGCCCCTCTTCATCTCACCCCATCAGCATATCCTTCTATTCCTTTCTCCCTCGTGTGTTTATCCAGCTTCCCCTTAAATGCATCGACGCTCTTCGCTTCAACCACTCCCTGTGGTAGCGAGTTCCACATTCTCACCACTCTCTGGGTAAAGAAGTTTCTCCTGAATTCCTGATTGGATTTATTAGTGACTCTCTTCTATTGACGGCCCCTAGTTCTGGTCTCCCCCACAAGTGGAAACATCTTCTCTACGTCTACCCTATCGAAACCCCTTCTTAATTTTAATTTTTAGGACATTTAGGACTGAGTTGAGGAGAAATTTCTTCACTCAGAGGGTGGTGAACCTGTGGAATTCTCTACCACAGAAGGCTGTGGAGGCCAATTCACTGAATATATTTAAGAAGGAGATAGATAGATTTCTAGACACCAAAAGGCATCAAAGGGTATGGGGAGAGAGCGGGAATATGGTATTGAGATAGAGGATCAGCCATGATCATATTGAATGGCGGAGCATTAAATGGAAGGGAAACCGAAAGCAATGAAGATGAACAAGGTTGAAGAGCCAAACGGCGATCCCGTCGAAGAGAAGAGCAGAACTTCTTCAAGGTGGGCATTCCTAGAAGAGAGGTTTCAGTTCTTTCAGCACGGTGGCATAGTGGTTAGCACTGTTGCCTCACAGCGCCAGGGACCCGGGTTCAAATCTGGCCTCGGGTGACTGTGCAAACTCCACACAGACATTCTCCCCGTGTTTGCGTGGGTTTCCTCCGGGTGCTCCGGTTTCCTCCCACAGTCCAAAGATGTGCGGGTTAGGTTGATTGGCCATGATAAAAATTGGCCCTTAGTGTTAGGGGGGATTAAATACGTGGGGTTACGGGGATAGGGCTTGGGTGGGATGGCTGTCGGTGTAGGGACCGGGTGCTAGGGTTTGGATGATCAGCCATGATCTCGTTGAATGGCGGAGCAGGCTCGAAGGGCCGAATGGTCTACTCCTGCTCCTATCTTCTATGTTTCTATGTTTCCCTTCTCATGTTTGCCTTTTCTCTCTCCCACATGGCAGCTGTCTCTCACTGCCAGCGCATTTCACACTTCATCTCGAGCCATCCTTTGTCTCTTTACTGGTCCTATTACCATCTCGCCTCGCCTTGAATATCTCTTCGCCTCTCCCAGACCTTCCCTTTTGTTCTTTCATCCCCTCCCCCATTTCCCAGACCCAAAACTTGCTTTTTAATCTGTTTCATTTCCTGCTTTTTTTTTTCTCAGTTCTGACGAAGGGTTTCGACCTGAAACGTTGACTCTGTTTTTCCTCTCTCCACGGATGTTGCCCTGGCCTGCTGAGTTTTTCCAGCGTTTTCTGTTGTCATGAAGGCTCTCTGTCTCTCTTGTTTCTGGAGGAGTGAGGGACTGCCTGTCGCTTGGGGTCAGAACGCTGCGATTTCAGCTCTGCGACGTTGCTCTGACCGCAGCCCCCAAAGGGGGACGGGGAGGTGATGTGTGTGTGTGTGATAAGGTGGTGAGAATAGATAAGGGAGAACCAGTGGATGTGGTGGACAGGAAACTCTCGATTTACCGGCACCTAAATAACCGGAAATCTCTGTTAACCGGCAAAATTCAGGAGTAGGTTCAGGTAAGTTTTACTTCATATTAGTGGCAGTTCCTGGATCTGTGGCCATGTAACCGGGGTTCCTGCACCTGTTGCTAAGCAACAGGGACGCCTGGATCTTGTGGCCGGGGTTCCTGCACCTGTTGCTAAGCAACAGGGAAGCCTGGATATGTTGCTGTGTACGGGGCTCGCGTACCTTTTAACTATACCTCTCTGTAATCCGGACTTTTTGATAAACCGGCACCACGCCGGTCCCGTCGGTGACGGATAAAAAAGAGTTTCCTGTATTTGGACTTTCAGAAGGCTTTCGATAAGGTCCCGCATAAGAGATTAGCATGTAAAGTTAAAGCACAAGGGATTGGGGCAAGGTACTGATTTGGATAGAGAACTGGTTGGCAGACAGGAAGCAAAGAGTTGGAATAAATGGGTCTTTTTCCGAGTGGCAGGCAGTGACTAGTGGGGTACCGCAGGGATCGGTGCTGGGACCCCAGCTATTCACAATATATACTAATGATCTAGACGGGGGAACTAGATGTAATATCTCCAAGTTTGCAGACGACACAAAGCTGGGTGGGCATGTGTGCTGTGAGGAGGATGCGGAGAAACTCAGTATGATTTGGACAGGTTGGGTGATTGGGCAGATGCAGTATAATGTGGATAAATGCGAGGTTATCCACTTTGGTGGCAAAAACAGAAGGCAGATTATTATCTGAACGGCAATAGATTGGGAGAAGGGGAAGTGCAACGAGACCTGGGTGTCCTTGTGCACCAGTCGCTGAAGGTAAGCATGCAGGTGCAGCAGGCGGTTAAGAAGGCAAATAGTATGTTGGCCTTCGTAGCGAGAGGGTTCGAGTACAGATACAAGGATGTCTTGCTGCAGTTGTACAGGGCCTTGGTGAGAGCACACCTTGAGTATTGTGTGCAGTTTTGGTCACCTTATCTGAGGAAGGATGTTCTTGCCATGGAGGGAGTGCAGCGAAGATTCACCAGACTGATACCTGGGATGGCAGGAATGACGTATGAGGAGAGATTGGGTCGATTGGGCTTATACTCACCTGGAGTTTAGAAGAATGAGAGGGGATCTCATTGAAACTTATAAAATACTAACAGGACTGGACAGACTAGATGCAGGAAGGATGTTCCCGATGGCGGGGGAGTCCAGAACCAGAGGTCACAGTCTAAGGATAAGGGGTAAGCCATTTAGGACTGAGATGAGGAGGAATTTCTTCACCCAGAGAGTGGTGAACCTGTGGAATTCTCTACCACAGAAGGCAGTTGAGGCCAATTCATTAAATATATTCAAGAAGGAGTTGGATATATTTCTTAAGGCTAAAGGGATCAAGGGATATGGGGAGAAAGCAGGGACAGGGTACTGAATTTGGATGATCAGCCATGATCTCATTAAATGGAGCAGGCTCGAGGGGCCAAATGGCCGACTCCTGCTCCTATCTTCTATGTTTCTGTGTGTGTGTGAGGGAGGAAGGGAGGGGAGAATAAGGCCCTCTCTGTCTGTGGCCAACACCACAGACCTTGCGCCCTAAATAGCAATAAAAAAAAAATTCCCCCCAGTAAATGTCCAGAAATAGCTTTTGAAGTGTCTCTAGTGACAGGAGAGGAGGAAGTGGGCTTTGGGCGTTGTGTCCTGAAGTATTTATTTTGCCTTGATTCACAGTGTCCTCAGTCCTTTTTAAAAAAAAAAAAAAAAAAAAATTCAACGGTTATTTTGTCTCATCCTTTAAGTTCTTAAACACTCACTCGCCCGCCCTCCTCCTCACTTCTGTTGCTTCACCAAGGCAGGCACCTACTCTGGTCCCAGACTGCTGTCAATCCCGCTATTCCATGTTTACTACCGCCTCCCCCCCCCCCCCACCCCCTCTTGTGAGGATATCACCTCCTCCCTGTCAGGGTCACAATCTCGGGCCTGCCGGACACTGTGGCTGTTGGCCGTGGGTCGTGCACTCACCTCCGAGTCAGAAGGGCATGGGTTCGAGCCCCCACTCCAGTGACTCGAACACATAATCCAGACTGACACTCCCAGTGCCAGTACTGAGGGAGCACCGCACTGTCAGAGGGGCGGTACTGAGGGAGCGCCGCACTGTCGGAGGGGCGGTACTGAGGGAGCACCGCACTGTCGGAGGGGCAGTACTGAGGGAGCGCCGCACTGTCGGAGGGGCGGTACTGAAGGAGCGCCGCACTGTCGGAGGGGCGGTACTGAGGGAGCACCGCACTGTCGGAGGGGCAGTACTGAGGGAGCGCCGCACTGTCGGAGGGGCGGTACTGAGGGAGTGCCGCAATGTCAGAGGGGCGGTACTGAGGGAGCGCCGCACTGTCGGAGGGGCGGTACTGAGGGAGCGCCGCACTGTCGGAGGGGCAGTACTGAGGGAGCGCCGCACTGTCGGAGGGGCGGTACTGAGGGAGCACCGCACTGTCGGAGGGGCAGTACTGAGGGAGCGCCGCTCTGTCGGAGGGGCTGTACTGAGGGAGCGCCACACTGTCGGAGGGGCAGTACTGAGGGAGCGCTGCACTGTCGGAGGTGCCGTCTTTCGGATGAGATGTTAAACCGAGGCCCTGTCTGCCCTCACAGGTGGACGTAAAAGATCCCACGGCCACTATTGGAAGAAGAGCAGGGGGAGTTCTCCCCGGTGTCCTGGGGCCAATCTTTATCCCTCAACCAACATCACTAAAAACAGATGATTTGGTCATTATCACATTGCTGTTTGTGGGAGCTTGCTGTGCGCAAATTGGCTGCCGCGTTTCCCACATTACAACAGTGACCACACTTCGTAAAGTACTTCATTGGCTATAAAGCGCTTTGGGACGTCCTGAGGTTGTGAAAGGCGCTGTAGAAATAAGAACATAAGAAATAGGAGTAGGAATAGGCCACTCGGCCCCTCAAGCCTGCTCCGCCATTCAATAAGATCATGGCTGATCTTGGGCTCAAAGCCACTTCCCTGCCCGCTCCCCATAACCCTTCACTCCCTCATCTTGTAAAAATCTGTCTATCTCCACCTTAAATGTATTTAATGACCCAGCCTCCACGGCTCTCTGGGGCAGAGAATTCCACAGATTTACGACCCTCTGAAAGAAGAAATTCCTCCTCATCTCAGTTCTAAAAGGGCGACCCTTTATTCTGAAACTGTGCCCCCGAGTTCTAGATTTCCCCACGAGGGGAAACATCCTCTCTGCATCTACCTTGTCGAGCCCCCTCAGTATCTTCTGTTTCGATAAGATCACCTCTCATTCTTCTAAACTCCAATGAGTATAGGCCCAACCTTTCCTCATAAGTCAACCCCCTCATCTCGGGAATCAACCGTGTGAATCGTCTCTGAACTGCCTCCAATGCAAGTATATCCCTCCTTAAATAAGGAGACCAAAACTGTACGCAGTACTCCAGGTGTGGTCTCACCAATACCCTGTACAGTTGTAGCAGGACTTCCCTGCTTTTATACTCCAACTCCCTTGAAATAAAGGCCAACATTCCATTTGCCTTTTTGATTACTTGCTGTACCTGCATGCTAACTTTTTGTGTTTCATGCACAAGGACCCCCAGGTCCCTCTGAACTGTAACATTTTGTAATCTCTCTCCATTTAAATAATAGTTTGCTTTTTTATTTTTCCTGCCAAAGTGGATAACCTCGCACTTTCCCACATTATACTCCATCTGACAAATGTTTGCCCACTCACTTAGCCTGTCTATATCCCTTTGCAGATTCTTTGAGTCCTCCGCACAACTTGCTTTCCCACCCGTCTTTGTATCATCCGCAAACTTGGCTACATTACACTCGGTCCCCTCATCCAAGTCATTAATGTACAGGAAACTTTCGATTTACCGGCACCTAAATAACCGGAAATCTCGGTTAACCGGCAAAATTCAGGAGTAGGTTCAGGTAAGTTTTATTACTTGCCTTCCTCGACCTGTTGCTATGCAAGGGTGTGGCTGCAGCTGTTGCTAAGCTACAGAGACGCTTGGAGCTTGTGGCCATTGTTCTGAACCTGTTGCTAAGCAACAGGGTTTGTTGCTTTATACGGAGCTCTCAGCTCCGTATCTTTTACGATAGCTCTCGGTTATCTGGAATTGTTGATGAACCGGCACCACGTCGGTGTGGTAAACCACTGTTATTGTTGTTCACTGTTGTTGTTGCACACTGTACCTAGGCATGTCTCTGCTGGCTCCGCCCCTGGCTCCACCCACAGGCCCAGGTACAAAGGTGATTGCCCTGCAGCCCCCTGCCGCCTTGGAACCCAGTCAACCACGAGAGGCATGCTCTGGTCTTTGCTAATAAAAGCCTTTAGTTACTCTCCTAACTCTCCGTCTTTTATGAGTAATTGATAGCGCATCAGTCGGTGCCGGATTAAAAAAAAGTTTCCTGTAGATTGTAAATAGTTGGGACCCCAGCACCGATCCCTGTGGCACCCCACTAATTACCGTTTGCCAACCGGAAAATGACCCATTTATCCCGACTCGTTGCTTTCTGTTAGTTAGCCAATCCTCTATCCCTGCTAATATATTACCCCCAATTCCGTGAGCTCTGATCTTATGCAGTAACCTTTTATGTGGCACCTTATCAAATGCCTGTGAGTTCTCTCTTTAGCGGCGATTGAACCAGGGAGTTTTTTTTGAACACCATGACTCAGCTATTTACTGTACAGACTTGCTGTGTTATAAGTGGGAAGTGGTACCAACAGTTTCACAGGTTAGTTTACACATCGGTTCCAGGGGGAAGTGTACAAGGGCAAGGGAGAGGGAATCGAGCACAGAGAGAATTTGGTGACCAGCACTGCTGGATTCAACAACAGCAACAACTTGCATTTATATAGCGCCTTTCACGTAGTAAAAAAGCATAGTGGTTAGCACTGTTGCCTCACAGCGCCAGGGACCCGGGTTCGAATCCGGCCTCGGGTGACTGTCTGTGTGGAGTTTGCACATTCTCCCCGTGTTTGCGTGGGTTTCCTCCGGGTGCTCCGGTTTCCTCCCACAGTCCAAAGATGTGCGGGTTAGGTTGATTGGCTATGATAAAATTGACCCTTAGTGTTAGGGGGATTAAATACGTGGGGTTACGGGGATAGGGTGGGATATGTGTTGGTGTAGGGGTTACGGGGATCGGGTGGGATATGTGTCGGTGCAGGCTCGATGGGCCGAAATGGCCTCTATCTGCACTGTGAGGTTTCTGTGATTTCTGTGAAAACGTCCCACGGCGTTTCACAGGAGCGATTATCAGACAAAATTTGACTCCGAGTCACATGAGATATTCGGACAGGTGACCAAAAGCTGGGTCAAAGATGGAGGTTTTAAGGAGCGTCTTAAAGGAGGAAGGAGAGAGAGGCGGAGAGGTTTAGGGAGGGAATTCCAGAGCTCAGGGCCCAGGCAGCTGAAGGCACGGCCGCCAGTGGTGGAGCGATGGAAATCCGGGGATGCGCGAGAGGCCGGAATTGGAGGAGCGCAGAGATCGCGGAGGAGTTGTGGGGCTGGAGGAGGTTACAGAGATAGGGAGAGGGAGCGAGGGCCACGGAGGGATTTGAAAACCAGGACGAGGTTTATAAAACCTTTCTGGTCTCCTGCAGAACCCCAGGCCCCCAACCCAGTGTTGATCCGCGAGTTGCAGAATGCTCGGAAAGTGGCATATTTCACATACTTGCACATCTGAAGTGGTGGGTCTCCATCACACAGCCTCAGCCTCTTGGTATGTGCCCTGTCATCGGAATTCCAGCAACTGAAAGTGGCCTTAGCTTTGTCAAGTTACCATGTGTCGTCAGGCAAAGTAAGCGGCACTGTTAACACTGAAGCCTTTTTTTAAAAACAGTGTCTCTACTGTTCCTCCCCGCCCCCCCAAGGCACCTCCTCTCACTGGAGTACAGTTCCTGAAGGTGCTGACTCTCACTGGGGTACAGTTCCTGAAGGTGCTGACTCTCACGGGGGTACAGTTCCTGAAGGTGCCGACTCTCACTGGGGTACAGTTCCTGAAGGTGCTGACTCTCACTGGGGTACAGTTCCTGAAGGTGCCGACTCTCACTGGGGTACAGTTCCTGAAGGTGCTGACTCTCACTGGGGTACAGTTCCTGAAGGTGCTGACTCTCACTGGGGTACAGTTCCTGAAGGTGCTGACTCTCACTGGGGTACAGTTCCTGAAGGTGCCGACTCTCACTGGGGTACAGTTCCTGAAGGTGCTGACTCTCACTGGGGTACAGTTCCTGAAGGTGCCGACTCTCACTGGGGTACAGTTCCTGAAGGTGCTGACTCTCACTGGGGTACAGTTCCTGAAGGTGCCGACTCTCACTGGGGTACAGTTCCTGAAGGTGCTGACTCTCACTGGGGTACAGTTCCTGAAGGTGCCGACTCTCACTGGGGTACAGTTCCTGAAGGTGCTGACTCTCACTGGGGTACAGGTCCTGAAGGTGCTGACTCTCACTGGGGTACAGTTCCTGAAGGTGCTGACTCTCACTGGGGTACAGTTCCTGAAGGTGGTGACTCTCACTGGGGTACAGTTCCTGAAGGTGTTGACTCTCACTGGGGTACAGTTCCTGAAGGTGCTGACTCTCACTGGGGTACAGTTCCTGAAGGTGCCGACTCTCACTGGGGTACAGTTCCTGAAGGTGCCGACTCTCACTGGGGTACAGGTCCTGAAGGTGCTGACTCTCACTGGGGTACAGTTCCTGAAGGTGCTGACTCTCACAGGGGTACAGTTCCTGAAGGTGGTGACTCTCACTGGGGTACAGTTCCTGAAGGTGCCGACTCTCACTGGGGTACAGTTCCTGAAGGTGTTGACTCTCACTGGGGTACAGTTCCTGAAGGTGCCGACTCTCACTGGGGTACAGTTCCTGAAGGTGCTGACTCTCACTGGGGTACAGTTCCTGAAGGTGCTGACTCTCACTGGGGTACAGTTCCTGAAGGTGGTGACCCTGGGGTACAGTTCCATGGGTACTGGCTGTCGATCTGGTACCTCACCCAGAGGTGGCTTTGCACCAAGAATAATACAATTTTCCACCGCAGAAAGAGGCCGTTCGGTCCATCGCCTCTATGCTAGCTCTCTGAAAGAGCTTTCTACTTGGTCTCATTCCCCTGCCCTCATCCCCCCCATACCTCCTTTTAAACTTTTTCCTCACAAATATTTATCCACATGCCTTTGACATTGGAACATGAGGAACAGGAGGAGGCTGTTCAGTTAGATCATGTCTGATCTCGAACCCCTTTAAAAGCAAGTACGGATTTTGATCTCTGGTACGGTGCTCTGTGTGTAAGGAAAACAAAATCCACGAAACCTCCCTCTTCGTTCCTTTGGTGAGCCTTGTACTGTACCCCAGTGAGTGTCCGAAGACGGCTATTCGACTGCGGCGGCATCGGAGTGCAGCCCAACCCAATCTGCTGTCTCTGGGTAGCGATCGTGAGCTGGCACCCTGGCTGGTTTTTCATTTCACCCTCCCCACCTCCAGCACTAAGGCTCATTGTGTCCGCTCCAACACTGCCAACAATAGCTTGGCACAGGCTGGGAGTCAAACCTGGTCCGTCCTGTGTAACAGAACACGGTGCGCTGATCCACAGACCCATCGGAGAAGCTCCAAAGCTGGAACCTGATTTAAAACATGAATAGCTTTTCCTCACTCAAGCTGGCCAATAGCCGTGGCTCAGTGGGGCAGCTCTCTTGCCTCGGAGTCAGAAGGTTGTGGGTTCAAGTCCCACTCCAGAGCCCATACTCCAGGCCGACACTCCCAGTGCCAGGACTGAGGGAGCGCCGCACTGTCGGAGGGGCGGTACTGAGGGAGCGCCGCACTGTCGGAGGGGCGGTACTGAGGGAGCGCCGCACTGTCGGAGGGGCGGTACTGAGGGAGCGCCGCACTGTCGGAGGGGCGGAAATGAGGGAGCGCCGCACTGTCGGAGGGGCGGTACTGAGGGAGCGCCGCACTGTCGGAGGGGCGGAAATGAGGGAGCGCCGCACTGTCGGAGGGGCAGGACTGAGGGAGCGCCGCACTGTCGGAGGGGCGGTACTGAGGGAGCGCCGCACTGTCGGAGGGGCGGTACTGAGGGAGCGCCGCACTGTCGGAGGGGCGGAAATGAGGGAGCGCCGCACTGTCGGAGGGGCAGTACTGAGGGAGCGCCGCACTGTCGGAGGGGCGGTACTGAGGGAGCGCCGCACTGTCGGAGGGGCGGTACTGAGGGAGCGCCGCACTGTCGGAGGGGCGGAAATGAGGGAGCGCTGCACTGTCGGAGGGGCAGTACTGAGGGAACACTGCACTGTCGGAGGGGCAGTACTGAGGGAACACTGCACTGTCGGAGGGGCAGTACTGAGGGAGCGCCGCACTGTCGGAGGGGCGGTACTGAGGGAACACTGCACTGTCGGAGGTGCCGTCTTTCGGATGAGACGTTAAACCGATGCCCCCGTCTGCCCTCTCAGGTGGACGTAAAATATCCCCCGGCCACTATTTCGAAGAAGAGCAGGGGGGAGTTCTCCCCGGTGTCCTGGGAAAATATTTATTTAACCAGCCTCACTCAGAAAACCGATGATCTGGTCATTATCACTGTTGCTGTTTGTGGGAGCTTGCTGTGCATAAATTGGCTGCCGCGTTTCCTACATTACAAAAGTGACCACACTTCAAAAAAGTTCTTCGTTGGCTGTAAAGCACTTTGGGACGTCCTGAGGTGGTGAAAGGCGCTGGAGAAACGCGAGTCTGATCTTTCACTCCTCTTTCGGAGAAGCGGGCAGAACTCTCCCACTCCGGAATGATTCCGAAGAGTGTGTCTGGTTTCGGGCCCCGAGAAACCATTCAGGGCTATTGGCCACGCTCACCGTGAGGAAACGCTTCCTGTTGTCCACTGTGTGAGGAATGTTCACCGCGAGCATCGACTGGATGAGCAGGTAGAGGTAGCGGACGGTAGGAACAGGAGCAGGCCATTCAGCCCCTCGCGCCTCTCCCGCAACTCAATCGGATCGCGGCTGATCCCGTATCTTAACTCCACCTACCCGCCTTGGGTCCGTAACCCTCAATACCCTTACCCAACAAAAAATATCTCCCAAGTTTACAAAATTTTCAATTGACCCCCAACCTCAGCAGCTTTTGCGGGGGTGAGAGTTCCAGATTTCCGCCACCCTTTGTGTGAAGAAATGCTTCCCGACATCACCCCTGAACGGCCTGGCTCTAATTTTAAGTTTATGCCCCCCCCCCCCCTTGTTCTGGACTCCACCCTCTCCACCCACCAGAGGAAATAGTTTCTAAAGCGGAGAAGTTATGTTAAACCGGTATCGAACCTTGGTTAGACCACGCTTGGAGTGCTGCGCACAGTTCTGGTCTCCGTATTATAAAAAGGATATAGAGGCACCAGCGAGGGTGCAAAAAAGGATGTTACTGGAACGGGGAGGAGAACTGCCTGTCGGGAAAGCGTAGAATGTGGAACTCGCTACCACAGGGAGCGGTTGAGGTGAATAGAATAGATGCATTTAAGGGGCAGCTAGATAAACACATGAGGGAGAAAGGAATAGAGGGATATGTTGATGGGGTGAGATGAAGAGGGATGGGAGGAGGCTGGTGTGGAGCATAAATGTTAAGTCTGTGTGTTATAATGAGAATTATTACACAGACCACAAGAGTAAATTTTAACAGGTCTTTACTAGTCGAAGGTCAGGGCGGAACTGCCCAATAAATCCTTACACAGCACTTATATACCGGTGTGGTCACCGCCGGTATTACAGTATACAGCAGCCAAGATAAAGTAGTGCAACCCTTAAAATAGTTCTCTTAAAGGTGGAACGGTTACATACACTACAATAAACACCGGCACGGACCTGTTGGGCCGAATGGCCTGTTTCTGTACTGTCCCTCCGACAGTGCGGCGCTCCCTCAGCACTGCCCTTCCGACGGTGCGGCGCTCACTCAGCACTGCCCCTCCGACGGTGCAGCGCTCCCTCAGTACCGCCCCTCCGACGGTGCGGCGCTCCCTCAGTACCGCCCCTCCGACGGTGCGGCGCTCCCTCAGTCCCGCCCCTCCGACGGTGCGGCACTCCCTCAGCACCGCCCTTCCGACGGTGCGACGCTCCCTCAGCACCGCCCCTCCGACGGTGCGGCGCTCCCTCAGTACCGCCCCTCCGACGGTGCGACGCTCCCTCAGTACTGCCCCTCCGACAGTGCGGCGCTCCCTCAGTACCGCCCCTCCGACAGTGCGGCGCTCCCTCAGCACTGCCCCTCCGACAGTGCGCCGCTCCCTCAGTACTGCCCCTCCGACAGTGCGACGCTCCCTCAGTACCGCCCCTCCGACGGTGCGGCGCTCCCTCAGTCCCGCCCCTCCGACGGTGCGGCACTCCCTCAGCACCGCCCTTCCGACGGTGCGACGCTCCCTCAGCACCGCCCCTCCGACGGTGCGGCGCTCCCTCAGTACCGCCCCTCCGACGGTGCGACGCTCCCTCAGCACTGCCCCTCCGACGGTGCGGCACTCCCTCAGTATTGCCTCTCCGACAGTGGGCGCTCCCTCAGTACCGCCCCTCCGACAGTGCGGCGCTCCCTCAGTACCGCCCCTCCGACGGTGCGACGCTCCCTCAGCACTGCCCCTCCGACGGTGCGGCACTCCCTCAGTATTGCCCCTCCGACAGTGCGGCGCTCCCTCAGTACTGCCCCTCCGACAGTGGGCGCTCCCTCAGTACCGCCCCTCCGACAGTGCGGCGCTCCCTCAGTACCGCCCCTCCGACAGTGCGGCGCTCCCTCAGCACTGCCCCTCCGACAGTGCGGCGCTCCCTCAGTACTGCCCCTCCGACAGTGCGGCGCTCCCTCAGTCCCGCCCCTCCGACAGTGCGGCGCTCCCTCAGTACCGCCCCTCCGACAGTGCGGCGCTCCCTCAGTACCGCCCCTCCGACAGTGCGGCGCTCCCTCAGTACCGCCCCTCCGACAGTGCGGCGCTCCCTCAGCACTGCCCCTCCGACAGTGCGGCGCTCCCTCAGTACTGCCCCTCCGACAGTGCGGCGCTCCCTCAGTCCCGCCCCTCCGACAGTGCGGCGCTCCCTCAGTACCGCCCCTCCGACAGTGCGGCGCTCCCTCAGTACCGCCCCTCCGACAGTGCGGCGCTCCCTCAGTACTGCACTGGGAGTGTGAGCCTGGATTTTGTGTTCTGGAGTGGGACCGAACTCACAACCATCTGACTCAGAAGCTTACCCACTGAACTCTGGCAGGTTTTCCTTGTCGGTACTAATGTTTGGGACCTTGAAAGCCTTGTTTCTTTATCTCGGGACATCTCAAAAGCGCTTTACAGTACAGTACTTTTATTACTTTGACAAGCCCATTTGCGCACAGCAATGTGATAATGACCAGATCATCTGTTTTTTAGTGATGTTGGTTGAGGGATAAATATTGGCCCCAGGACACCGGGGAGAACTCCCCCTGCTCTTCTTCCAATAGTGGCCGTGGGATCTTTTACATCCACCTGAGGGGGGCAGACGGGGCCTCGGTTTAACGTCTCATCCGAACGACGGCATGTCCGACTGCCCTCTGGAGTGGGACCCGAACCTACGGCCTTCTGACTCGGAGGCTAGGCTGCTGCTCAGTGAGCCACAGCTGACCAGGGTTGGACCCTTTGTCTACACCGTCCCAGCTGATGGTAGCCAGTCGGGGGAAGCGCCCAATGCTCACTCGGTGGGGGGTGGAAAAATTAGGACACATACGAGGGGGCTCAATCACGTTAAGAATGTGGACCCTGAGGAAGAGAATCTGCGCTGGCTGGAACTGATGTTGAACTTCCTGTTTGGCAGAAGGCAGCTGATGTTATCGGGCAAGCGATGCATTTGCTCAGACATTCCTGGGCTGGAGCAAGCACAGCCAGGCGTGCGCCCAAAACACGACCGGGCCTGAAGAACTCGAAACCCCGCTCCCTTGCCAAAGAGTACGTACGGCTCCTTCCGCACCAACCCAGGCCCACCGATCCTAGCCAGTCGCTCGGTGGGCAGCCCCGTGGCCTCCTTGCGTCAGAAGGTCGTGGGTTCGAGTTCCAGGCTGACGCTCCCAGTGCAGTGGAACGACGGCAGCAGCCTGCATTTATATAGCATCCTTTAATGAAGTAAAACGTCCCAAGGCGCTGCACGGGAGTATTGTAAGACAACAAATTTGACACCGATCCACATCATGATAAATGAAGGCAGGCGACCAAAAGCTTGGTCAAAGAGGTTGGCTTTAAGGAGCGCCTTAAAGGAGGAGAGAGAGAGGCGGAGAGGTTTAGGGAGGGAATTCCAGAGCTCAGGGGCCCAGGCGGCTGAAGTACTCGGGGAGTCGGAGGCGCTGTCTTTATCGCCGAGGCCGGTAATCAGCCGCGTGCTGCTTATAACCGTTAGCTTCAGGAAGAATAAATATTCAAATACCGACTGCAGCTCCGCTCGACTTGATTCCTTTTTTTAACAAATGCCGCCACTTTTTTGACGCGGGAACAGGAGGAGGCCATTCGGCCCCTCATAAAAACATAGAAGATAGGAGTAGGCCATTCGGCCCCTCGAGCCTGCTCCGCCATTCAATGAGATCATGGCTGATCATCCAAATTCAGTACCCTGTCCCTGCCTTCTCCCCATATCCTTTGATCCCTTTAGCCTTAAGAAATATATCCAACTCCTTCTTGAATATATTTAATGAATTGGCCTCAACTGCCTTCTGTGGTAGAGAATTCCACAGGTTCACCACTCTCTGGGTGAAGAAATTCCTCCTCATCTCAGTCCTAAATGGCTTACCCCTTATCCTTAGACTGTGATCCCTGGTTCTGGACTCCCCGACCATCGGGAACATCCTTCCTGCATCTAGTCTGTCCAGTCCTGTTAGAATTTTATAAGTTTCAATGAGATCCCCTCTCATTCTTCTAAACTCCAGCGAGTACAAGCCCAATCGACCCAATCTCTCCTCATACGTCATTCCTGCCATCCCAGGTATCAGCCTGGTGAATCTTCGCTGCACTCCTTCCATGGCCAGAACATCCTTCCTCAGATAAGGCGACCAAAACTGCACACAATACTCAAGGTGTGGTCTCACCAAGGCCCTGCACAACTGCAGCAAGACATCCTTGTTCCTGTACTCGAACCCTCTCGCTACGAAGGCCAACATACCATTTGCCTTCTTAACCGCCTGCTGCACCTGGATGCTTACCTTCAGCGACTGGTGCACAAGGACACCCGGGTCTCGTTGCACTTCCCCTTCTCCCAATCTATTGCCGTTCAGATAATAATCTGCCTTCCTGTTTTTGCCACCAAAGTGGATTACCTCGCATTTATCCACATTATAGTGCATTTGCCATGTTTCTGCCCAATCACCCAACCTGTCCAAATTGTACTGGAGTTTCTCGGTATCCTCCTCACAGCACACACACCCACCCAGCTTTGTGTCGTCTGCAAATTTGGAGATATTACATCCAATTCCCTCGTCCAGATCATTAATATCACCCCTAATGTATCATATTTTTGTTTGGTGTAGGAGAGGCAATATAAACTAAAAGGGTACAATCCTAAAGGGGGGGGTGCAGGAACAGAGAGACCTGGGGGTATGTGTGCACAAATCGTTGAAGGTGGCAGGGCTGTTTGAGAAAGCGGTTAAAAAAGCATACGGGATCCTGGGCTTCATGAATAGAGGCTTAGGGCTGGATTTTGCCAGCCCTGGGGAGGCGGGGCTGCCGGGAAAATGGCAGAATTTGGGGGGGCGGGTGTCCAACCCGCCTCCGTGCCATCTTGCCAGGAGGCGGGTAGCCGACCTGCGCCGGGTCCCGCCGGGACGGGGATTAATGCCAATTAACTGCTTGTTAACAGGTTTTTTTACAGGCAGTTTTTTGGCTAATCCCTATTTTGAGCCCTGAAGTGTGGGCTTCCCGACGGCTCCGAACCTCGCCAGGGTCAGCGAGGCGGGCCGTCGGTCTGCGAGGGTCGGAGGGGCCGGGATGTCCGGTGTGCAGGTGAGTAATGGGTGCATGCGTGCAGAGGTAAGTGTGTGAGGTGTGTGTAAAGTGTTTTAATAAGTTTTACTTACCTTTACTTTCTCCTGCAGGCTTCCTCCCTTCAGGTCTCGGGAGTCCCAGAGCTCACCGGCACAGAAAGCAGAATGGCCGCTGAACTGTCAAAAGCTGCAGCCTACTGCTTTCTGGTCAGGAAGGCTTTCTAATTGAGCCTTGAGTAAAGACACAACTTAGAAGACAGATTGTCAGTGATTGACAGCTTCACAGAGCTGTCAAACGATGACATTTCATCTGTCAAAAGCTCTTGACAGATGAAACGGCACTCGCTGACGTCACCTGTAACTGGCTTTCCCTTAATTGGCCTGCTAAGCCCGCTGGGCGGGCTTAACAAGGTCAATCAAGTGAAAATAGCGTGGGTTGGCCACAAGTCGATGGAGGCGGGACTACAACCCAACAAGTGGGAGTCCCGCCTCCATCACGTCCCCATTGACAAAATCCAGCCCATAGAGTACAAAAGCAAGGAAGTTATGATACATCTTTATAAAACACTGGTTCGGCCTCGAACTGGAGTATTGTGTCCAATTCTGGGCAGCGCACTTTAGGAAGGATGGGAAGGCCTTAGGGAGGGTGCAGAAAAGATTCATGAGAACGATTCCAGGGATGAGGGACTTCAGTTACGTGGAGAGACTGGAGAAGCTGGGGTTGTTCCCCTTAGAGCAGAGAAGATTGAGAGGAGATTTGATCGAGGTGTTCAAAATCATGAGGGATCTGGACAGAGTAGATGGAGAGAAACTGTCCCCATTGGCGGAAGGGTCGAGAACCAGAGGACACAGATTTAAGGCGATTGGCAGAAGAACCAGAAGTGACGTGAGGAAAAACTTTTTTACGCAGCGAGTGGTTAGGATCTGGAATGCACTGCCTGAAAGGGCGGTGGAGGCAGACTCAATCGTGGCTTTCAAAAGGGAGTTGGATAAGAACCGGAAGGAAAAGCATTTGCAGGGCTACGGGGAAAGGGCAGAGGGAGTGGGACTAGCTGAGGTGCTCTTGCAGAGAGCCGGCACGGGCTTGATGGGCCGAATGGCCTCCTTCTGTGCTGTTACCATTCTCTGATTCTAACATGGTCCCCTGAATGGAGAGGTTAATTATTAGATTCATCTCATGGTGGGGCCTCGTGTACAAAATGGTTGCCGCATTTAAGCAGATAACGCCTGTCGTCGCACAGAGTAAACCGTCCTGTGTAAAGCGCTTTGATGCGTTGACTTGAAAGATGATAAGGCCCATTTCCTGCACCATCAGATTGATACGTGCAGTGGGGAAAGAGTTAAGCTGACATCGCTGGCAGTTTCACTGAATGCTGTAAGAAAGAAAACAATCTAATAGGCTTTTGCAGTAGTAAGCTTTTTCTAAGTTGCTGAACTGGCAGTTGAGCTAACCTAAGAATGACATGTTGATTTTTGCAGTAGCGTTAGAATGATTGACGACGGCAAGCTGTGTAACTGGGAGACAATTGCAAATAGCCAAAACGTGGAACCGTAAGAGGCCTAGAGGATGTAAGTTCTGCTCTGGTAGGAAAGCAAAACAATGCGTGGGAAGTAAAAAGGCTTCGAGAGGGCAGGAAAGCAGGACAATGAGTCAGACGTACAATGTTGGTGAGACCCCCATCTGGCATGAACAAAGGTCATAGGTGCAACAGCAGCTTGCGGTGATTATGGACATATACTTTTCCGGTAATAAAGGCGGTACCTTAATGTAACGTGCGGCATAGGCAACCAATCAGTGAATGTGCACACGGGGCGAAACCCAATCAAAGTGTTAAGATGGATCGTGCACGAGGCTAATTATGTACCAACATTTTGTATAAAAGACTGCTTAAACTTTATCATTGGAGAGAAGTCTGGCTAAGACAGAGCAGACTGTCTTCCCCACCGGTGTAATAAAGACAACTTGACTATCCATCTGAAAACCTTGTGTCGAGTGTTGGTTTAAAATACTCCACAACAAGACAACATAGAAACATAGAAGATAGGAGCAGGAGTAGTCCATTCGGCCCTTCGAGCCTGCTCCGCCATTCAATGAGATCATGGCTGATCATCCAAATTCAGTACCCTGTCCCTGCCTTCTCCCCATGTCCCTTGATCCCTTTAGCCTCAAGAAATATATCCAATTCTTTCTTGAATATATTTAATGAACTGGCCTCCACCGCCCTCTGTGGCAGAGAATTCCACAGGTTCACCACTCTCTGGGTGAAGAAATTCCTCCTCATTTCTGTCCTAAATGGCTTACCCCTTATCCTTAGACTATGACCCCTGGTTCTGGACTCCCCCGCCATCAGAAACATCCTTCCTGCATCTAGTCTGTCCAGACCTGACAGAATTTTATAGGTTTCGATGAGATCCCCTCTCAATCTTCTAAACTCCAGTGAGTATAAGCCCAATCGACCCAATCTCTCCTCGTACGTCATCCCTGCCATCCCAGGTATCAGCCTGGTGAACCTTCGCTGCACTCCCTCCATGGCAAGAACGTCCTTCCTCAGGTAAGGCGACCAAAACTGCACACAATACTCAAGGTGCGGCCTCACCAAGGCCCTGTACAACTGTAGCAAGACATCCTTGTTGCTGTACTCGAACCCTCTTGCTACGAAGGCCAACATACCATTTGCCTTCTTAACCGCCTGCTGCACCTGCATGCTTACCTTCAGCGACTGGTGCACAAGGACACCCAGGTCTCGTTGCACTTCCCCTTCTCCCAATCTATTGCCATTCAAATAATAATCTGCCTTCCTGTTTTTGCCACCAAAGTGGATAACCTCGCATTTATCCACGTTATAGTGCATTTGCCATGTTTCTGCCCAATCACCCAACCTGTCCATGATGTACAGAGTCTGTCCGAGATGACAGAGTGCCTTGAGTAAACACCAATTATTGGAACAGGCTGCCTTGCTGTACTTTGATCGGGAGTTCCTAGGAACCAGGATGTTTAAACACCGAGCGACGGAACAACACCCTCAAGGGGAATAAGGACAATAGAGAGGCGCAAAACCTGCATTTCCGTAGCACCTTGCACGACCTCGGGACGTCCCAAAGCGCTTTACAGCCATTGAAGTACTTGTTTTGAAGTGTAGTCACTGTTGTAATGGTCTCCTTCAACCTCATCCTCTGCTATCTCAACACCATTTATAGAAACAGGAGGAGGCCGCCATTCAGCCCCTCGAGTCTGTTCCGCCATTCAATTAGACGGTGACTGATCTGTATCTTAACTCCATTTACCCGCCTTGGTTCCGTAACCCTTAATACCCTTTGACATGAATCAGTCATTCATGAAAGAAAGAGTTATGAAATAATACTGAGCGGCCTGCGGGTGGCACTGTCCAGGGAGAGTATAAATACTCGGGCACGGGCCCAGCTTGCGCAGGACATTCTTAACGGGAACTAGTGAAGGACACAACTAGACCGCCATGTTGTAAAACAGTTGATTAAAGCTTTGTTTAACGCTTCGCCCAAGTGCCTAGTAGTTCCCTTACCCAACAAAAATCTATCAATCTCAGTTTTGTAATTTTCAGTTGACCCCCAGCCTCAACAGCTTTTTTGGGTGCGAGAGTTGCAGATTTATTTCCACTCCCCTTTGTGTGAAGAAGTGCTTCCTGACATCACCCCTGAACGGCCTGGCTCTAATTTTAAGGCTATGCCCCATTCTTCTGTGCATGTGTTGTCCATGTTACCTTTAGATTGCTCCCACGTTCTACCCTACGTAAACTTGAGGTCATCCAAAACTCGGCTGCCCGTGTCCTAACTCGCACCAAGTCCCATTCGCCCATCACCCCCTGTGCTCGCTGATCTACATTGGCTCCCGGTTAAGCAACGCCTCGATTTCAAAATTCTCATCCTTGTTTTCAAATCCCCTCCATGGCCTCGCCCCCTCCCTATCTCTGTAATCTCCTCTAACCCCCCCGAGATATCTGCGCTCCTCTAATTCTGCCCTCTTGAGCATCTCTGATTTTAATCGCTCCACCTTTAGTGGCCGTGCCTTCTGCTACCTGAGCCCTAAGCTCTGGAATTCCCTCCCTAAACCTCTCCGCCTCTCCTCCTTTTAAAGACGCTCCTTAAAATGGCACATGGCAGATGCTGTATAATGTGGATAAATGCGAGGTTATCCACTTTGGTGACAAAAACAGGAAGGCAGATTATTATCTGAATGGCAATAGATTAGGAGACCTGGGTATCCTTGTGCACCAGTCGCTGAAGGTAAGCATGCAGGTGCAGCAGGCGGTTAAGAAGGCAAATGGTATGTTGGCCTTCATAGCGAGAGGGTTTGAGTACAGGAGCAAGGATGTCTTGCTGTAGTTGTACAGGGCCTTGGTGAGACCACACCTTGAGCATTGTGTGCAGTTTTGGTCGCCTTATCTGAGGAAGGATGTTCTGGCCATGGAGGGAGTGCAGCGAAGATTCACCAGGCTGATACCTGGGATGGCAGGAATGACGTATGAGGAGAGATTGGGTCGATTGGGCTTATATTCGCTGGAGTTTAGAAGAATGAGAGGGGATCTCATTGAAACTTATAAAATTCTAACCGGACTGGACAGACTAGATGCAGGAAGAATGTTCTCGATGGCGGGGGAGTCCAGAACCAGGGGTCACAGTCTAAGGATAAGGGGTAGGCCATTTAGGACTGAGATGAGGAGGAATTTCTTCACCCAGAGAGTAGTGAACCTGTGGAATTCTCTACCACAGAAGGCAGTTGAAGCCAACTTATTTAAATATATTCAAGAAGGAGTTAGATATATTTCTTAAGGCTAAAGGGATCAAGGGATATGGGGAGAAAGCAGGGACAGGGTACTGAATTTGGATGATCAGCCATGATCTCATTGAATAGCGGAGCAGGCTCGAGGGGCCGAATGGCCTACTCCTGCTCCTATCTTCTGTGTTTCTATGACCTCTTTGACCAGGCTATTGGTCATCTGCCCTAATTTCTCCTTATGTGGCTCGGTGTCAGATTGTTGTCTTATAAATACTCCTGTGAAGCGTTTTGGGACGTTTTGCTACGTTAAAGGTGCTATCTAAATATAAGTTGTTGTTTTTGTATTAAGTTTCATCTGCCATTGTTCCACCCACTTGCCTATTTAGACCAACTCATTGTGTAGTTTAAAAAAAAATAAAGACTGGATTAGAGAGAGTTATAAAAACAACCAGGGCTTCCGCACCCGATTGATGTCCAGTGACTCCTGCTCGCAAGTGCGTGGGGATGTCCGGTGGGGACCCGGCTACGACGCACTACCCCTTCCCCACCCACGGTCGGATATCTTGCCCGCACTCGCTGCCTGGGGGCGGTGCGTGAAGAATAGTCGCGTGGGCCAGCTCCTGGGAGGGTTCTGCCCGTGGAACATTACCCCAGCCAGAGTCGGTCACTTCAGGGGAGTAAATGAAATAAAGGACTTGTATTTACGAATATAAGAAGCAGGAGTAGGTCACGTGGCCCCCTCGAGCCTGCTCCGCCATTCAATAAGATCACGGCTGATCTTCGACCTCAACTCCACTTTCCTGCCCGATCCTCATATCCCATGATTCCCCGAGAGTCCAAAAATATGTCTCCCGGCCATCGGGAACGTCCTTCCTGTATCTAGTCTGTCTAGTCCTGTTAGAATTTTATAAGTTTCAATGAGATCCCCTCTCATTCTTCTAAACTCCAGCGAGTACAAGCCCAATCGACCCAATCTCTCCTCATACGTCATTCCTGCCATCCCAGGTATCAGCCTGGTGAATCTTCGCTGCACTCCCTCCATGGCAAGAACATCCTTCCTCAGATAAGGCGACCAAAACTGCACACAATACTCAAGGTGTGGTCTCACCAAGGCCCTGTACAACTGCAGCAAGACATCCTTGTATCTGTACTCGAATCCTCTCACTACAAAGGCGAATATCGTCAATGACTGAGTATCTGCAGCCCTCTGGGGTAGAGAATTCCAAAGATTCACCACCCTCTGAGTGAAGAAATTCCTCCTCATCTCAGTCCTAAATGGCCGACCCCTTATCCTGAGACTGTGACCCCTGGTTCTAGACTCTCCAGCCAGGGGGGAAACAACCTCTCAGCATCTACCCTGTCAATCCCCCTCAGAATCTTATACGTTTCAATGAGATCACCTCTCATTCTTCTAAACTCTAGAGAGTATCGGCTCAATCTCTCCTCATAGGACAACCCTCTCATCCCAAGAATCAAGCTGGTGAAGCTTCGTTGCACCGCCTCCAAGGCAAGTATATCCTTAGATAAGGAGACCAAAACACTGCACAGTACTCCAGGTGTGGTCTCACCAAAGCCCTGTACAATTGTAGCCAAGACTTCCTTACTCTTATACATTGCAAGGGGGTTGGAGTCCATGTGCCTCTCAGGATATCCCAAAGCCAATGAAATGCTTTTTGAAGTGTAGCCAATGTTGTAATGTAGAAACTGTTAAGGGGCTTGTTTGCCTCCCAGTTCTAACTCTGGGGAGGGGATCCTTAACTGAAATGTTCACTTGTTTCTTCCCTCCCCAGATACTGACCGTGATCTGCTGTGTTTTTCCAGCATTGTTGTTCTTCTTCCTGATTCCCAGACCTTCTGGGCACTTTGTTCTCCCTTCTTTAGCCAATGATTTAACATCTCTCCTCGTCTCCTCAGGTATCGACTTTAAGATCAAAACTGTAGATGTCGACGGGAAGAAAATCAAGTTGCAGGTCTGGTGAGTGTTGAATCGTCACAGCACACAGCTCTTGACCGTTGGCAGTCAACCCCCTTTCTCCTCTGATTCAGAACCTCGGGGCTGGATTTTTCCAATGGGGAAGCGTTTGGAGGCGGGACTCCCACTTGTCGGGTTTTAGTCCCGCCTCCATCGACTTCTGGCCAACCCCACGCTACTTTCCCTTGATTGACCGTGTTAAGCCCGCCCAGCGGGCATAGCAGGCCAATTAAGGGGAAGCCGGTTACAGAGAACGTCAGCGTATGACGTTTCATCTGTCAAAAATTTTT
Organism: Somniosus microcephalus; assembly: GCF_052327205.1. Classification (NCBI taxonomy): domain Eukaryota; kingdom Metazoa; phylum Chordata; class Chondrichthyes; order Squaliformes; family Somniosidae; genus Somniosus; species Somniosus microcephalus. The sequence continues at coordinate 10,712,490 of NW_028225185.1, read as the reverse complement.
GACAGATGAATTGTCATCGTTTGACGGCTCTGTGAAGCTGTCAAATGCTGACATTCACTGTAGTTTGATGAGTTCTTGAATTCAAGACCTCATCAAACCTCTTGTGAGCAGAAATTAGATGGGTGTTGCATTGGAGAATGCAGCGGCCATCTGTCATCTCTGCCGCGGAGGTCCGAGACTCTCCGCATCCCCAACGAGTGAAGCCTGCAGGAAGAAACAAAGGTAAGGAAACTTTTTCTAACACTTTCCACTTACCTCACTTACTTACCTCTCCACACTTGCACCCATCACATAGCTTCACAGCGCACTTTTGCACCCCTCCGACCCCCGCCTCGCCTCGGTGACCCTGGCGGGGTTCGCAGCCTTCGGGAAGTTCGCACTTGTGTGGGTAAAATGGGGATAATCCTCTTATCTGCCTGTTAACGACCTGTTAACAGGCAGATAAGTGGCTATAATCCCCTTCCCGCCTCCAAAGGAGACGGGACCCGGCGTGGGTCGGCTACCCGCCTCCCGGGAAGATGGCACGGAGGCGGGATGGGCACCCGCCCCCAGGTTCTGCCATTTTCATAGAAACATAGGAGCAGGAGTCGGCCATTCGGCCCCTCGAGCCTGCTCCGCCATTTAATGAGATCATGGCTGATCATCCAAATTCAGTACCCTGTCCCTGCCTTCTCCCCATATCCCTTAATCCCTTTAGCCTTAAGAAATATATCCAACTCCTTCTTGAATATATTTAATGAATTGGCCTCCACTGCCTTCTGTGGTAGAGAATGCCACAGGTTCACCACTCTCTGGGTGAAGAAATTCCTCCTCATCTCAGTCCTAAATGGCTTACCCCTTATCCTTAGACTGTGACCCCTGGTTCTGGACTCCCCCGACCATCGGGAACATCCTTCCTGCATCTAGTCTGTCCAGGCCTGACAGAATTTTATAAGTTTCAATGAGATCCCCTCTCATTCTTCTAAACTCCAGCGAGTATAAGCCCAATCGACCCAATCTTTCCTCATACGTCATTCCCAGCAGACCCGCCTTGCCAGGGCCGGCAAGATCGCGGCCCACGCCTCGAGTAAGCACGAGACGCTCGATGGCGGAGTACACGGAGTAGGCTTTATTGATGCACAGTAAAAAGTGATCGGCCTTTAACTGTATACAGAGAGTGGATATTCGGTTCCAAGTTCTATCTTCTGAGCCCTCTCGGAACTGTTGAAAACCGCGCTCCTTTACACACCACATTCTGACCACGCCAAAGGAAAATGCCACAGATAAGCCCGTAGGACGTAGCTATTCCCAAAGCCTTTTGAAAACAGAACATTCGTGTAAACAGTTTGCAGATGTTTACCTCAGAACCACTTCCCCTGCCCGAGACTTCCTGGCGCAACATTTTCCAGCATCTTTAAAGTAAAGCCTTCACCAACTGCGATCTGTAGCTAATGGATCCCTGCTCCCCGTGTTTATTACCCTAAAACTAAACCACACATGGGTGGCGCCATTACTAACACTTATTCCCTTACACAAGCTGACGTAATAAAACTCACTACGCACTTGGTTTCAGCATAAAGCAAGGCTTTAATCAACGTGTTTCAGAACATGGAGGTCTAGTTGTGTTTCACTAGTTCCTTGTCTTACAAAATGTCCCTGAGCAAGCTGGGCCCACGCCCGAGTATTTATACTCCTTGGACGGCGCCACCAGCTGGCCGTCCAGTGTTATTTCATAGGTAGTTTCTCGATGATGAGATTTATAACACAAGCACTTTACCTCTCAGGAAAAACATAGAAACATAGAAGATAGGAGCAGGAGTAGGCCATTCGGCCCCTCGAGCCTGCTCCTCATACGTCCTCACACGTCATTCCTGCCATCCCAGGTATCAGCCTGGTGAATCTGCGCTGCACTCCCTCCATGGCAAGAACATCCTTCCTCATAAGGCGACCAAAACTGCACACAATACTCAAGGTGTGGCCTCACCAAGGCAAGCAATGCATTCCTTTTACGACATCCAATATTGACATTCAAAGGAGAGGGGATATCGTGCTGAATCGCCCCTCTAATCCTTGAAATGATTTAAAGGGAGGTCCGCCCGCTGGTGCAACAGTGCCCTTAAAGGAGGAGAGAGGTGCAGAGAGGTTTAGGGAGGGAATTCCAGAGCTCCGGGCCCGGGCGGCTGAAGGCACGGCCGCCAATGGTGGATGCGCGAGAGGCCAGAATCGGAGGAGCGCGGAGATCTCGGAGCGAGGACAGGCGGGAGCAACAAAAACGTCGACGCACAGATTAAAGTGACCGGGAGATCTGGCCCCCGACAGCCCCTCGGCCGTCTGGCTGGGAGGCCGGTGCAGTGACCTTGCTTGCCAGAGCTCTGTGATCTCAATCCTTGAGGCTACATTCTCCTGCACAGGTAGTGATTCCCTTTTTCTTGTCTTCATTTTCAGGGATACAGCTGGACAGGAACGATTTAAAACTATCACAACTGCGTACTACAGAGGAGCAATGGTAGGAAGAGCTTTGCCTATTTTTACTCTCTCTATTTTCCCTTCTCTTTATTTTTTCTTTCTCTCTTTCGCTTTCTTTCTCTCTTTCTCTCTCCTATTGCTTGCTCTCTCTCTCCTTTCTTTCTCTCGCGCTCTCTCCTTTCTCTCTCGCTCTCTCCTTTCTCTCTCGCTCTCTCCTTTCTCTCTCGCTCTCTCCTTTCTCGCGCTCTCTCCTTTCTCGCGCGCTCTCTCCTTTCTCGCGCGCTCTCTCCTTTCTCGCGCGCTCTCTCCTTTCTCGCGCGCTCTCTCCTTTCTCGCGCGCTCTCTCCTTTCTCGCGCGCTCTCTCCTTTCTCGCGCGCTCTCTCCTTTCTCGCGCGCTCTCTCCTTTCTCGCGCGCTCTCTCCTTTCTCGCGCGCTCTCTCCTTTCTCGCGCGCTCTCTCCTTTCTCGCGCGCTCTCTCCTTTCTCGCGCGCTCTCTCCTTTCTCGCGCGCTCTCTCCTTTCTCGCGCGCTCTCTCCTTTCTCGCGCGCTCTCTCCTTTCTCGCGCGCTCTCTCCTTTCTCGCGCGCTCTCTCCTTTCTCGCGCGCTCTCTCCTTTCTCGCGCGCTCTCTCCTTTCTCGCGCGCTCTCTCCTTTCTCGCGCGCGCTCTCCTTTCGCGCGCGCTCTCCTTTCTCGCGCGCGCGCTCTCCTTTCTCGCGCGCGCGCTCTCCTTTCTCGCGCGCGCGCTCTCCTTTCTCGCGCGCGCGCTCTCCTTTCTCGCGCGCGCGCTCTCCTTTCTCGCGCGCGCGCTCTCCTTTCTCGCGCGCGCGCTCTCCTTTCTCGCGCGCGCGCTCTCCTTTCTCGCGCGCGCGCTCTCCTTTCTCGCGCGCGCGCTCTCCTTTCTCGCGCGCGCGCTCTCCTTTCTCTCTCTCTCCTTTCTCTCTCTCTCCTTTCTCTCTCTCTCCTTTCTCTCTCTCTCCTTTCTCTCTCTCTCCTTTCTCTCTCTCTCCTTTCTCTCTCTCTCCTTTCTCTCTCTCTCTCTCCTTTCTCTCTCTCTCTCTCTCCTTTCTCTCTCTCCTTTCTCTCTCTCTCTCTCTCCTTTCTCTCTCGCTCTCTCCTTTCTCTCTCGCTCTCTCCTTTCTCTCTCGCTCTCTCCTTTCTCTCGCTCTCTCTCTCCTTTCTCTCGCTCTCTCTCTCTCCTTTCTCTCTCTCTCTCCTTTCTCTCTCTCTCTCTCTCTCTCCTTTCTCTCTCTCTCTCTCTCTCTCTCCTTTCTCTCTCTCTCTCCTTTCTCTCTCTCTTCTCTCTCTCTCTCCTTTCTCTCTCTCTCCTTTCTCTCTCTCTCCTTTCTCTCTCTCTCTCCTTTCTCTCGCTCTCTCCTTTCTCTCGCTCTCTCCTTTCTCTCTCCTTTCTCTCTCTCTCTCTCCTTTCTCTCGCTCTCTCCTTTCTTCTCTCTCTCTCTCTCTCCTTTCTCTCTCTCTCTCCTTTCTCTCGCTCTCTCCTTTCTCTCGCTCTCTCCTTTCTCTCGCTCTCTCCTTTCTCTCTCTCTCTCCTTTCTCTCTCTCTCTCTCCTTTCTCTCGCTCTCTCCTTTCTCTCGCTCTCTCCTTTCTCTCGCTCTCTCCTTTCTCTCGCTCTCTCCTTTCTCTCGCTCTCTCCTTTCTCTCTCTCTCCTTTCTCTCTCTCTCTCCTTTCTCTCTCTCTCTCCTTTCTCTCTCTCTCTCCTTTCTCTCTCTCTCTCCTTTCTCTCTCTCTCTCCTTTCTCTCTCTCTCTCCTTTCTCTCTCTCTCTCCTTTCTCTCTCTCTCTCTCCTTTCTCTCGCTCTCCTTTCTCTCTCTTTCTCTCTCTCCTTTCTCTCTCGCTCGCTCCTTTCTCTCGCTCCTTTCTCTCTCTCCTTTCTCTCTCTCTCTCTCTCCTTTCTCTCTCTCTCTCTCTCTCCTTTCTCTCTCTCTCTCCTTTCTCTCTCTCTCTCTCTCTCTCCTTTCTCTCTCTCTCTCCTTTCTCTCTCTCTCTCTCCTTTCTCTCTCTCTCTCCTTTCTCTCTCTCTCTCCTTTCTCTCTCTCTCTCCTTTCTCTCTCTCTCTCCTTTCTCTCTCTCCTTTCTCTCTCTCCTTTCTCTCTCTCTCTCTCCTTTCTCTCTCTCTCTCTCCTTTCTCTCTCTCCTTTCTCTCTCTCTCCTTTCTCTCTCTCCTTTCTCTCTCCTTTCTCTCGCTCTCTCCTTTCTCTCGCTCTCTCCTTTCTCTCTCTCTCCTTTCTCTCTCTCTCCTTTCTCTCTCTCTCCTTTCTCTCTCTCTCCTTTCTCTCTCGCTCTCTCCTCTCTCTCGTTCTCTCCTTTCTCTCTCTCTCTCCTTTCTCTCTCTCTCTCCTTTCTCTCTCTTTCTCTCGCTCTCTCCTTTCTCTCGCTCTCTCCTTTCTCTCTCTCCTTTCTCGCTCTCTCCTTTCTCTCTCACTCTCCTTTCTCTCGCTCTCTCCTTTCTCTCTCTCCTTTCTCTCTCTCTCTCTCTCCTTTCTCTCTCTCTCTCTCTCTCCTTTCTCTCTCTCTCTCCTTTCTCTCTCTCTCTCCTTTCTCTCGCTCTCTCCTTTCTCTCGCTCTCTCCTTTCTCTCGCTCTCTCCTTTCTCTCTCTCTCTCTCTCCTTTCTCTCTCGTTCTCTCCTTTCTCTCTCTCCTTTCTCTCGCTCTCTCCTTTCTCTCGCTCTCTCCTTTCTCTCGCTCTCTCCTTTCTCTCTCTCTCTCCTTTCTCTCTCTCTCTCCTTTCTCTCTCTCCTTTCTCTCTCTCCTTTCTCTCTCTCTCTCTCCTTTCTCTCTCTCTCTCTCCTTTCTCTCTCTCCTTTCTCTCTCTCTCCTTTCTCTCCTTTCTCTCTCCTTTCTCTCGCTCTCTCCTTTCTCTCGCTCTCTCCTTTCTCTCTCTCTCCTTTCTCTCTCTCTCCTTTCTCTCTCTCTCCTTTCTCTCTCTCTCCTTTCTCTCTCGCTCTCTCCTCTCTCTCGTTCTCTCCTTTCTCTCTCTCTCTCCTTTCTCTCTCTCTCTCCTTTCTCTCTCTTTCTCTCGCTCTCTCCTTTCTCTCGCTCTCTCCTTTCTCTCTCTCCTTTCTCGCTCTCTCCTTTCTCTCTCACTCTCCTTTCTCTCGCTCTCTCCTTTCTCTCTCTCCTTTCTCTCTCTCTCTCTCTCCTTTCTCTCTCTCTCTCTCTCTCCTTTCTCTCGCTCTCTCCTTTCTCTCGCTCTCTCCTTTCTCTCGCTCTCTCCTTTCTCTCTCTCTCTCTCTCTCCTTTCTCTCTCACTCTCCTCTCTCTCGTTCTCTCCTTTCTCTCTCTCCTTTCTCTCGCTCTCTCCTTTCTCTCGCTCTCTCCTTTCTCTCGCTCTCTCCTTTCTCTCCTTTCTCTCTCTCTCTCCCTCTCTCCTTTCTCTCGCTCTCTCCTCTCTCTCTCTCTCTCTCTCTCCTTTCTCTCTCTCCTTTCTCTCTCCTCTCGCTCTCTCCTTTCTCTCTCTCTCTCTCTCCTTTCTCTCTCTCTCTCTCCTTTCTCTCCTTTCTCTCTCGCTCTCTCCTTTCTCTCGCTCCTTTCTCTCGCTCCTTTCTCTCTCGCTCTCTCCTTTCTCTCGCTCTCTCCTTTCTCGCTCTCTCCTTTCTCGCTCTCTCCTTTCTCTCGCTCTCTCCTTTCTCTCGCTCTCTCCTTTCTCTCGCTCTCTCCTTTCTCTCGCTCTCTCCTTTCTCTCTCGCTCTCTCCTTTCTCTCTCGCTCTCTCCTTTCTCTCTCGCTCTCTCCTTTCTCTCTCGCTCTCTCCTTTCTCTCTCGCTCTCTCCTTTCTCTCTCGCTCTCTCCTTTCTCTCGCTCTCTCCTTTCTCTCGCTCTCTCCTTTCTCTCGCTCTCTCCTTTCTCTCGCTCTCTCCTTTCTCTCGCTCTCTCCTTTCTCTCGCTCTCTCCTTTCTCTCGCTCTCTCCGCTCTCTCGCTCTCTCGCTCTCTCCGCTCTCTCGCTCTCTCTCCGCTCTCTCGCTCTCCGCTCTCTCGCTCTCTCCTTTCTCTCGCTCTCTCCTTTCTCTCGCTCTCTCTCTCTCTCTCTCCTTTCTCGCGCTCTCTCCTTTCTCTCGCGCTCTCTCCTTTCTCTCGCGCTCCCTCTCGCTTTCTCATCGTCTTTCTCTTCTTTCTCTCATCTCTCTCTCTCCTGCCGTGAGCAATATGGCTGCTGTACTTGCCTACCTATCAGTCATCACACTTCACAGTAGTTCGTTGTGTGTGAAGCACTTTGCGACATATCTGAGTGATGACAAGTCGCTGGATAAACGCCCGTCTCTTTTATTTTGGTCGCAGGGGATAATACTGGTTTATGACATCACCGACGAGAAGTCTTTTGAGAATATACAGAACTGGATGAAGAGCATTAAAGAGGTGAGATCAACCGGCCAGAGCTTCCGTCTCCCACGTCCCTTCCCCCATCTTGTGCGTCCCGCGTCCCCCCCCCCCCCCCGTCTCCCACGTCCCTTCCCCATCTCGTGTCTCCCCCCCGTCCCGCATCCCCTCCCCCGTCCCGCGTCTCCCACGTCCCCTCCCCCTCCCCCGTCCCCGTCTCCCACACCGTCCCGCGTCTCCCACGTCCCCTCCCGCGTCTCCCACGTCCCCTCCCGCGTCTCCCACGTCCCCTCCCACGTCCCCTCCCCCGTCCCGCGTCTCCCACGTCCCACGTCCCCTCCCCCGTCCCGCGTCTCCCACGTCCCCTCCCGCGTCTCCCACGTCCCCTCCCGCGTCTCCCACGTCCCCTCCCACGTCCCCTCCCCCGTCCCGCGTCTCCCACGTCCCACGTCCCCTCCCCCGTCCCGCGTCTCCCACGTCCCCTCCCGCGTCTCCCACGTCCCCTCCCCCGTCCCGCGTCTCCCACGTCCCCTCCCCCGTCCCGCGTCTCCCACGTCCCCTCCCCCGTCCCGCGTCTCCCACGTCCCCTCCCGCGTCTCCCACGTCCCCTCCCCCGTCCCGCGTCTCCCACGTCCCCTCCCCCGTCCCGCGTCTCCCACGTCCCCTCCCCCGTCCCGTCCCGTGTCTCCCGCACCCTGCACCTGCTAATGTCTAGCTTGAGTCTGACTTAACTCATTTCAAGGAAGCCCCTTACAGCCGCAGTAGACTTTCACCCCGGCACGGACTCAATGGGCCGAATGGCCTCCTTCTGTGCCGTTCTGACTCTATGACCCATTAGCCTGGATTAAATTTGAACCCAGGTGCTGGAGGTGACCGTGAACAATAACATTTATATAGAGCATTTAACGTGGTAAAGTGTCCCAAGGAGCAAAATCCATTACACCATCTAGTTCCCCATGAACTTACTTTTAGCATTTAATTTACATGCATTGCGTCAGCCGTGGCTCAGTGGGTTTCTCTCTCTCTCTCTCTCTCTCTCTCTCGTGTGAGTCGGAAGGTTGTGGGTTTGAGTCCCACTCCAGAGACTTGAGCACAAAAATCTAGGCTGACACACCCAGTGCAGTGCTGAGGGAGCGCCGCACTGTCGGAGGGGCAGTACTGAGGGAGCGCCGCACTGTCGGAGGGGCGGTACTGCCGGAGGGGCAGCACTGAGGGAGCGCCGCACTGTCGGAGGTGCCGTCTTTCAGATGAGACGTTAAACCGAGGCCCCCGTCTGCCCCCTCGTGTGGATGTAAAAGATCCCACGGGCACTATTAGAAGAGGAGCAGGGGAGAGTTCTCTCCGGTGTCAATATTTATCCCTCAACCAACATCACTAAAAAAAACAGATGATCTAGGTCATTGTCATGTCGCTGTTTGTGGGAGCTTGCTGTGCATGATTTGGCTGCCACGTTTCCTACATTACAGCAGTGACCACACTTCAAAAAAGTACTTAATTGGCTATAAAGCGCTTTGGCTCGCCCGGAGGTCGTGAAAGGCGCTATAGAAATGCGAGGCCGTTCGTTCTTTGTAATATTTATCTTCGCGACTTAAACGCTAATCTGCGAGGGTCTAACAACCATCGCTTTCCTTTACACAGAACGCCTCCGCCACCGTCGAGCGAATGCTACTGGGAAACAAGTGCGACATGGAAAACAAACGCAAGGTGCTGAAAGACAAGGCAGAGAAGGTCAGTTGGACAGTCCCGGCCCCCGCGCCTACTTCCTGGGGTGAAGAGGACAGGTGCCTGCCAGAGCGGCTCGGGGGGTGGGGTGAAGGGTCAAAGTTCACAACAAACTACGCAAGCAGGGCAGGCGAAGAGATGAAAAGAACGAGCGGCAGTGCTCGGACTTTAGAAGCTTGACGATTGGCATTCGAAAGAATTTGATAAAAGTAGGAGGCGGTGGGATGGGTCTTATTTTCAGCTGAGTGAGGATTCGGGGAGGAGGACGATGTGCGGATTAGGAGGAACATTTCGGGGGAGCCTCGACCCTAATTGTCTCGCTCAAATATAGAGCAAGAACAGATGTGATAGAAGACACAGATTTAAGGGGATTGGCAGCGGGTTGTTGTGATCTGGAACGCGCTGCTTGACAGGGAGCAGATTCAATAGGAACTTTCAAAAACGAATTGCATAAATAAATAGATAAATGGGAGTTTAGAAGAATGAGAGGGGATCTTATTGAAACCTATAAGATTCTGAGGGGGATTGACAGGGTAGATGCAGAGAGGATGTTTCCCCTCGTGGGGGAATCGAGAACTAGGGAGCATTGTCTCAGAATAAAGGGTCGCCCTTTTAGAACTGAGATGAGGAGGAATTTCTTCTCTCGGAGGGTCGTAAATCTGTGGAATTCTCTGCCCCGGAGAGCCGTGGAGGCTGGGTCATTAAATACATTTAAGGTGGAGATAGACAGATTTTTGAACGATAAGGCAGTCAAGGGTTATGGGGAGCGGGCAGGGAAGTGGAGCTGAGCCCAAGATCAGATCAGCCATGATCGCATTGAATGGCGGAGCAGGCTCGAGGGGCCGAATGGCCGACTCTTGCTCCTATTTCTTATGTAATAGTACCGCACAGAAGGAGGCCATTCGGCCCATCGAGCCTGCGCCGGCTCTTTCGAAGAGCAATCCAGTTAGTCCCGCTCTTGCCCCAGATCCCGGCAATTTTTTCCCTTCAAGTATTTATCCAATTTCCTTTTGAAAGCCACGATTGAATCTGCCTCCACCGCCCTATCAGGCAGCGCATTCCAAATCCTAACCACTCGTCACATGAAAATGTTTCTCCTCCTGTCCCCTCTGGTTCTTTTGCCAATCACCTTCAGTCTGTGCCCTCTGGTTATCGACCCTTGATAGAAACATAGAAGATAGGAGCAGGAGTCAGCCATTCGGCCCCTCGAGCCTGCTCCGCCATTCAATGAGATCATGGCTGATCATCCAAACTCAGTACCCTGTCCCTGCTTTCTCCCCATATCCCTTGATCCCTTTAGCCTCAAGAAATATATCCAACTCTTTCTTGAATATATTTAATGAACTGGCCTCCACCGCCCTCTGTGGCAGAGAATTCCACAGGTTCACCACTCTCTGGGTGAAGAAATTCTTCCTCATTTCAGTCCTAAATGGCTTACCCCTTATCCTTAGACTGTGACCCCTGGTTCTGGACTCCCCGGCCATCAGAAACATCCTTTCTGCATCTAGTCTGTCCAGACCTGACAATTTTATAGGTTTCGATGAGATCCCCTCTCAATTTTCTAAACTCCAGTGAGTATAAGCCCAATTGACACAATCTCTCCTCGTACGTCATTCCTGCCATCCCAGGTATCCGCCTGGTGAATCTTCGCTGCACTCCCTCCATGGCAAGAACGTCCTTCCTCAGGTAAGGTGACCAAAACTGCACACAATACTCAAGGTGCGGTCTCACCAAGGCCCTGTACAACTGCAGCAAGACATCCTTGTTCTTGTACTCGAACCCTCTTGCTACGAAGGCCAACATACCATTTGCCTTCTTAACCGCCTGCTGCACCTGCATGCTTACCTTCAGCGACTGGTGCACAAGAACACCCAGGTCTCTTTGCACTTCCCCTTCTCCCAATCTATTGCCATTCAAATAATAATCTGCCTTCCTGTTTTTGCCACCAAAGTGGATAACCTCACATTTATCCACATTATAGTTCATTTGCCATGTTTCTGCCCAATCACCCAACCTGTCCAAATCGTACTGGAGTTTCATGACATCCTCCTCACAGCATACCCTCCCACCCAGCTTTGTGTCGTCTGCAAATTTGGAGATATTACATCCAATTCCCTCGTCCAGATCATTAATATATATTGTGAACAGCTGGGGTCCTAGGACCGATCCTTGCGGTACCCCACTAGTCACTGCCTGCCACTCGGAAAACGACCCGTTTATTCCAACTCTTTGCTTTCTGTCCACCAACCAGTTCTCTATCCAAGTCAATACCTTGCCCCCAATCCCATGTGCCTTAATTTTGCACGCTAACCTCTTATGCGGGACCTTATCGAAAGCCTTCTGAAAGTCCAAATACACCACATCCACTGGTTCTCCCTTATCTATTTTACCCGTTACATCCTCAAAAAATTCCAGTAGATTAGTCAAGCATGATTTACCTTTTGTAAATCCATGTTGACTTTGTCCGATCCTGTCACTGCTTTCCAAGTGCTCTGCTATTACATCTTTTATAATGGACTCTAGCATTTTCCCCACTACCGATGTCTATAATTCCCCGCTTTTTCTCTGCCACCTTTTTTGAATAGTGGGGTAACATTAGCTACCCTCCAATCCATGGGTACTGTTCCAGAGTCTATCGAGTTCTGGAAGATGACCAGCAATGCATCTACTATTTCTAGGGCCACTTCCTTAAGTACCCTGGGATGTAGATTATCAGGCCCTGGGGATTTATCGGCCTTCAGTCCCATCAATTTTCCTAACACCATTTCCCTACAAATACTGATATCTTTCAGTTCCACCCTTTCATCAGACCCTATGTTCCGCGGTATTTCTGGGAGGTTATTTATGTCCTCCTTTGTGAAGACCGAACCAAAATATGTATTTAGTTGGTCTGCCATTTCTTTGCTCCCCATTAGAAATTCCCCCGATTCTGACTGCAAGGGACCTACGCTTGACTTCACCAATCTTTTTCTCCTCACATATCTATAAAAGCTTTTACAGTCAGTTTTTATGTTCCCTGCAAGCTTACTCTCATATTCTATTTTCCCTTTCTTAATTAATCCGTTTGTCCTCCTTTGTTGAATCCTAAACTGCTCCCAATCCTCAGGATTATTGCTTTTTCTGGCCAATTTGTATGTCCTCTCCTTGGATCTTATGCTATCCCTAATTTCCCTTGTTAGCCACGGTTGAGTCACCTTTTTTGTTTTATTTTTATGCCAAACTGGGATGACCAACTTCTGTAGTTCATCCATTCGGTCTTTGAATGTTTGCCATTGCCTATCCACCGTCAACCCTTTGAGTGCCATTCCCCAATCAAGCCTACCCAACTCGCTCCTCAGACCATCGTAGTTTCCTTTATTTAAATTGAGGACCCTAGTTTCTGAGTCAACTACTTCATTCTCCATCTTAATGAAGAATTCGATCATATTATGATCGCTCCGACCCAAGGGGCCTCGTACAACAAGATTGCTAATTAATCCTTTCTCGTTACATAATACCCAGTCTAAGATGGCCTGATCTCTGGTTGGTTCCTCGACATATTGGTCCAGGAAACCATCCCGTAAACACTCCAGGAATTCCTCCTCCACAGTATTGTTACTAATTTGGTTAGCCCAATCTATATGTAGATTAAAGTCACCCATGATGACTGCTGTGCCCTTATTGCACGCTTCTTTAATTTCCCTTTTAATGCCACCCCCAACCTCCGCCTTACTGTTTGGAGGTCTATATACCACTCCCACTAATGTTTTTTTCCCCTTAGTATTTCTCAATTCTACCCATACAGATTCCACCTCATCAGAGCTAATATCCTTCATTACAATTGTGTTAATCCCTTCTTTAACCAGCAATGCTACCCCTCCTCCCTTTCCTTTTTGCCTATCTTTCCTAAATATCGAATACCCCTGGATGTTGAGTTCCCAGTCTTGGCCATCCTTGAGCCACGTTTCCGTAATCCCAACCAAATCATATTCGTTTACCTCTATTTGCGCAGCCAATTCATCCACCTTATTACAAATGCTCCTCGCATTAAGACACAAAGCCTTCAGGCTTGTTTTTTTAACGCTCTTAGACCTATTAGAATTATTATTTACTGTGGCCACGTTTGATTTAAACCGTTAATTTCTCTGACTGCCACTTTTGTTTTTCTCCTTCCTATCTTTTTTGCTTTTATCCTTGTTTCCCTTTCCTCTGTCTCCCTGCTCAGGTTCCCAACCCCCTTCCATTTTAGTTTAAACCCTCCCCCACAGCACTAGCAAACACTCCCCCTAGGACATCGGTTCCAGCCCTGCCCAGGTGCAGACCGTCCGGTTTGAACTGGTCCCACCTCCCCCAGAACCGGTTCCAATGTCCCAGGAACTTGAATCCCTCCCCCTGGCACCATTCCTCTAGCCACGTATTCATCTGAAGTATCCTTCTGTTTCTACTCTGACTAGCACGTGGCACTGGTAGCAATCCTGAGATTACTACCTTTTTGAGGTCCTGTTTTTTAATTTACCTCCTAACTCCCTATATTCCGCTTTTAGGACCTCATCCCGCTTTTTACCTATCTCGTTGGTTCCTATATGCACCACGACAACTGGCTGTTCACCCTCCCCTTCCAAGATGTTCTGCAGCCGCTCGGAGACATCCTTGACCCTTGCACCAGGGAGGCAACACACCATCCTGGAGTCTCGTTTGCGGCCGCAGAAACGCCTATCTATTCCCCTTACAATTGAATCCCCTATTACTATAGCTCTACCACACTTTTTCCTTCCATTCTGTGCAGCAGAGCCACCCCTGGTGCCAGGTAGTTGGCTGCTGCTGCCTTCCTCTGATAAGCCATCCCCCCCCAACAGTACTCAAAGTGGTATATCTGTTGGAGAGGGGGATGGCCACAGGGGACCCCTGCACTACCTGCCTGCGCCTAGTACTCTGCCTGTTGGTCACCCGTTCCCTTTCTTCCTGTCCAACCTCTACCTGGATGTCCTGAGCATCGTGAACGCTCCAGTATGCATCCAGTCGCAGCTCCAGCGCCGCAATGCGGTCTGTCAGTAGCTGCAGCTGGGTGCACTTCCTGCACATGTAGTTGTCAGGGACACAGGAAGTGTCCCTGAGTTCCCACATCTCGCAGGAGGAGCAGATCACGGGGCCCGGCTTTCCTGCCATGACTTACCCTTTAATTAATTGAGTTTAAATTAAATCAATCAATCCCACTAATTACACTACAGTTAAATAGTTTACCAACAGTCCCCGCTACACCAGAGAGACCTTAGAAACTATAAAACAGAGTTAAAGTTTAAAAAAGAGAGAAATACTCACCAACCAATCACTTACCTGCTTCCTGCTGACGTCACACTTGGATTACTTTTTACCTCTCTCCCGGAACCTGGATTGGTCGGGCCTCTGGTGATCCCTCGCAGGTCCGCTGCCTCTCGGGGCTCTGGGCCCTGCTGCCTCGGGCTGCTCCTTAAGTAGCTCCGCCGCTTCTGGTGCTCCCTCGCAGGTCCGCTGCCTCTCCGGTCTCGGGGCTCTGGGCCCTGCTGCCTCGGGCTGCTCTTTAAGTAGCTCCGCCGCCTCTGGTGATCCCTCGCAGGTCCGCTGCCTCTCCGGTCTCCGGGACTCCCCCGCCATCGGGAACGTCCTTCCTGCATCTAGTCTGTCCAGTCCTGTTAGAATTTTATAAGTTTCAATGAGATCCCCTCTCATTCTTCTAAACTCCAGCGAATATAAGCCCAATCGACCCAATCTCTCCTCGTACATCATTCCTGCCATCCCAGGTATCAGCCTGGTGAATCTTCGCTGCACTCCCTCCATGGCAAGAACATCCTTCCTCAGATAAGGCGACCAAAACTGCACACAATACTCGAGGTGTGGTCTCAAACCACTGGAAACAGTTCCTCTTTATTTACTCTGTCTAAACCCCTCATGATTTTCAACACCTCTATCAAATCTCCTCTTAGCCTTCTCTGCTCCAAGGAGAACAACCCCAGCTTCTCCAGTCTCTCCACGTCACTGCAATCCCTCCTCCCTGGAACCGTTCTAGTAAATCTCCTCCGCACCCTCTCCAAAGCCCTTCACGTCCTTCCTAAAGTGCGGTGCCCAGAATTGGACACAATTCTCCAGCTGGGGCCCGAACTAATGTTTTATAAAGGTTTAGCATAACTTCCTGGCTTTTGTACTCTATACGGGAAACTTTCTTTTATCCGGCACGGACGGGACCGACGTGGTGTCGGTTCATCAAAAATTCCGGATAACCGAACGCTATAGTAAAAGATATGGAGAGCTGAGAGCGCCGTATGAAGCAACAAACCCTGTTGCTTAGCAACAGGTTCAGAACAATGGCCACAAGTTGCAAGCGTCTCTGTAGCTTAGCAACAGCTGCAGCCACACCCTTGCACAGCAACACATGGAGGAAGGCAAGCAATAAAACTTACCTGAACCTACTCCTGAATTTTGCTGGTTAACCGACATTTCCGGTTATTTAGGGGCCGGTTAATCGAAAGTTTCCTGTACCTCTATTTATAAAGCCGAGGATCCCATATGCTTCATTAACCTGTCCTGCCACACTCAAAGATTTGTACACAAACACCGACTTAAAAGGGAGAAATGTGCAGGGCTGTGGGGAAAGAGCAGGGAGGTAGTGGGACTAATTGGAGAGCTTTCGAAAGAGCCGGTACAGGCACGATGGGCCGAATGGCCTCCTCCTGTGCTGTATGATGCTATAAAAGATAGAAACGCCTTTTAGTCACCGCCGCACCTGACCTGTACATCCCATAATAAGCTTGAACATTTGTCATTTTGTGTTTGTTCTCTCGGCTGCAGCTGGCAAAGGATCATGGGATCCGATTCTTCGAAACGAGCGCCAAATCGAGCTTGAACGTGGAAGAGGTAAGACGCCAGGCGGATTGCCCGCTTTCATCACAAGGGTTTTTGTAAAAAGATATTCCAGGTTTTAAATTTTTCTGCTGGGCTCCCCTCCGCTCCCGCCACCTTGCCCGTGTCACTCCAGAGACTTGAGCACAGAAATCCAGGCCGAAACTCCCAGTGGCGGTACTGAGGGAGCGCCGCACTGTCGGAGGGGCGGTACTGAGGGAGCGCCGCACTGTCGGAGGGGCGGTACTGAGGGAGCGCCGCACTGTCGGAGGGGCGGTACTGAGGGAGCGCCGCACTGTCGGAGGGGCGGTACTGAGGGAGCGCCGCACTGTCGGGGCGGTACTGAGGGAGCGCCGCACTGTCGGAGGGGCGGTACTGAGGGACGCCATACTGTCGGAGGGGCGGTACTGAGGGGGCGCCGCACTGTCGGAGGGGCAGTACTGAGGGAGCGCTGCACTGTCGGAGGGGCGGTACTGAGGGAGCGCTGCATTCATTCAGATGAGACGTTAAATTGAGGCACCGTCTGCCCCTCAGGTGGACGTAAAAGATCCCACGGCCACTATTGGAAGAAGAGCAGGGGGGAGTTCTCCCCGGTGTCCTGGGGCCAATGTTTATCCCTGAATCAACATCACTAAAACAGATGATCTGGTCATTATCACTTTGCTGTTTGTGGGAGCTTGCTGTGCGCAAACTGGCTGCCGCGTTTCCCACATTACAACAGTGACCACACTCCCAAAAAAAGTACTTCATTGACTGTGAAGCATTTTGGGGTCACGGACGGCGCTACAGAAATGTGAGTTCTTGCATCCTATCTCCGAGCAGGGTAACAGTCTCCTGCTTTTCTTCGAAATAGCGCCGAGGGATCACTTGCGCAGGAGCCGAGAGACAGCACCTCCGACAAATTCTTGGGTAAATCAGGAAATCGTGATCGGTTTTAAGAATAAAGAGAGACTTGCGTTTCTCCCGCGCCTTTTACAAACGCAGGACGTCCCAAAGCGCTTCACAGCCAATGAAGTACTTTTTGAAGTGTGGTCACTGTGTTGTAATGTAGGAAACACGGCAGCCATTTTGCGCACAGCAAGCTCCCACAAACAACACTATGATAATGCCCGGATCATCTGTTTTAGTGATGCTCAGTTGAGGGATAAATATTGATCCAGGACACCGGGGAGAACTCCCCCTGCTCTTCCAATAGTGGCCGTGGGATCTTTTACTCACCTGAGAGGGCAGACGGGGCCTCGGTTTAACATCTCATCCCGAAAGACTGCTCCTCCGACAGTGCGGCGCTCCCTCAGTACAGCCCCTCCGACCAGTGCGGTGGTCCCTCGGTACCGCCCCTCCGACAGTGCGGCGCTCCCTCGGTACCGCCCCTCCGACAGTGCGGCGCTCCCTCAGTATCGCCCCTCCGACAGTGCGGCGCTCCCTCAGTACTGCCCCTCCGACAGTGCGGCACTCCCTCGGTACCGCCCCTCCGACAGTGCGGCGCTCCCTCGGTACCGTCCCTCCGACAGTGCGGCGCTCCCTCGGTACTGTCCCTCCGACAGCGCGGCGCTCCCTCGGTACCGCCCCTCCGACAGTGCGGCGCTCCCTCGGTACTGTCCCTCCGACAGTGCGGCGCTCCCTCAGTACCCGCCCCTCCGACAGTGCGGCGCTCCCTCAGTACTGCCCCTCCGACAGTGCGGCGCTCCCTCAGTACTGCCCCTCCGACAGTGCGGCGCTCCCTCAGTACCGCCCCTCCGACAGTGCGGCGCTCCCTCAGAACTGGCACTAGGAGTTTCGGGAGGGGTCCAATATTTGGTACACGGCCCTCGCGTGGCCCCCAAAAACCTTGGGTCACTGAATCCTCCCACCGCCCACTTCTGAAAGGGTGCAGCAAATTTAAACCTGGGGTGGGGGGGGGAGAGGCGGGGATAATGTATTTAATCAATGAAGTTTTAATTAAAAGACGCAACTGATCGCTGCTGAATGGCCCAATTGTGTGTGTTTGTGTGTGTTTCCCTGGATTCCAGACTTCACGGCCCTTGTAATTCGAGATGCTGCATTCAAGTCGGCAATTTGGGAAAACCTGCCAGACTCTCTCTCTCGCTCTTTGTTAAAGGCAAAAACCGGGTGTGGGCTTAAAATAGCTGGGATTTTCCCAGGGAAGCCTTGCCTCGCATTAGTTTAGGGAATTTACTTCCTCTTGACGTCACTAACATGCCCGAACAAAACCTGCCCCACCCCCCCTCTTACTTTTACTGTTTGACGCTGTGTTAACTATCCTAACTCGCACCGAGTCACGTCCACCCTGTTGCTCGCTGACCTACATTGGCTCCCGGTCCGGCAACGCCTCGATTCTCATCCTCGTGTTCTAATCCCTCCGTGGCCTCGCCGCCCCTCCCTATCTCTCTAACCTCCTCCCTCTCCCTCTAACCTCCTCCCTCTCTCTCTAACCTCCTCCCTCTCTCTCTCTCTCTCTCCCTCTCTCCCTCCCTCTCTCTCTCTCTCTCTCTCTATCTAACCTCCTCTCTCTATCTAACCTCCTCTCTCTCTCTCTCTCTCTAACCTCCTCTCTCTCTCTCTCTCTAACCTCCTCTCTCTCTCTCTCTCTCTCTAACCTCCTCTCTCTCTCTCTCTCTCTCTCTCTAACCTCCTCCCTCTCTCTCTGACCTCCTCCCCCTCTCTCTGACCTCCTCCCCCTCTCTCTGACCTCCTCCCCCTCTCTCTCTGACCTCCTCCCCCTCTCTCTCTGACCTCCTCCCCCTCTCTCTCTGACCTCCTCCCCCTCTCTCTCTGACCTCCTCCCCCTCTCTCTCTGACCTCCTCCCCCTCTCTCTCTCTAACCTCCTCCCTCTCTCTCTGACCTCCTCCCCCTCTCTCTCTGACCTCCTCCCCCTCTCTCTCTGACCTCCTCCCCCTCTCTCTCTGACCTCCTCCCCCTCTCTCTCTGACCTCCTCCCCCTCTCTCTCTGACCTCCTCCCCCTCTCTCTCTGACCTCCTCCCCCTCTCTCTCTGACCTCCTCCCCCTCTCTCTCTGACCTCCTCCCCCTCTCTCTCTGACCTCCTCCCCCTCTCTCTCTGACCTCCTCCCCCTCTCTCTCTGACCTCCTCCCCCTCTCTCTCTGACCTCCTCCCCCTCTCTCTCTGACCTCCTCCCCCTCTCTCTCTGACCTCCTCCCCCTCTCTCTCTGACCTCCTCCCCCTCTCAATTTTTTTTTTTTTTTTTTTTACAATTTAAATCGCTTTATTGGCATGATAAGTTACATCTTATGTTGCCAAAGCATCAAAATACATTTATGGTTCAGCACATAAACGCAGTTCTATTCATACAGTGTATAAACAGGTATATCCCTGAGTGTATAAATATACATTCGCATTGTTTATATATATTTTTCTTAGCTTACTGGTTGTCCCTCTGTTCATGGCAAGCTGCAACATAGTGCGCCGCCAGCGTTACACAGCTTCTCTCCTCTCCCAGTAGGAATGGGAGTTTTTGGTTGTCATTCAGATTTCTGAAATCAGGGCATATTTGTGAGAATTTTTGGTAGAAATTCTCCCTGATGCCCTGATATTTTCCACAAGCTGTGAGGAAGTGCATCTCTGTCTCCACCACTCCCTGACTGCAGTGAGAGCATATCCTGTCCTCTCTTGGCAGCCTGGTCTGCCTGTGTCTGCCTTTTTCGATCGCTAGGCTATGTTCGCTAAGTCTGTACCTTGTCAAGGTTCTTCTCAGTTTGTTATCCTTTACCATGGTCAGGTAATCAGCTATGTTGTATTGTCTGTTTAGGGCCAAGTAGCAATTGAGTTTGCTTTGGGTTTTTG